>NW_015112898.1:304329-361099 GCF_001443285.1 Poecilia latipinna
TTTGCTTTTTTCATTCATTAATCCATCCATCCATCCACCCATTCATTCACCCATCCATCCATCCATCCACCCATTCATTCACTCATCCATCCATCCATCCATCCATCCAGCCATTCATTCACTCATCCATCCATCCACCCATTCATTCACTCATCCATCCATCCATCCATCCATCCATCCATCCATCCATCCACCCATTCATTCACTCACTCACTCACTCACTCACTCATCCATCCATCCATCCATCTTCTCCCTGCTGATTAAAATCGTCGTTCTTCCTCCACATCAATGTTTCTGCATGCAGATCAGAAACGTCCATTTTTATCCCCACCAAACCATCTCCATCAACACGGCGCCCCCTTCGGGGCTGGTGGTGAACTGCAAACTGGACTTCTTATGACTTCCTTTCAGCAACGTTTCTTCTTGCTCTCCATCTCATAAATGTTTTCTAAAACCTCTCAGGGTTTTACAGAACAGCTGGATGTGGACTGGATTTTTCAATCAGATTTATTTCGTAAAAATATAGAAACTCTTTGTCCCTTCTTTCCCTCTACTTCACAGGAATTAACTCTGTGTTGGTCTTTCATATAAACGTAATCTTCTTGACGTGTCAGGGTTGAACCTCAGAGGGACTTGAGCCCCATGTCATGTTTGTTGTTTTTATTATTTCTGTTTCCTTCCTGCTGCGCTGTTAAAATGCTCCAGCCGCGTCCTCCCGCTGCTTTCTGGATCGATGAAGCTCTGCTAATGGGGTGACATCTGCCAGCTTGCATGAGTAGCTTAAAGACTTTCTTAAACACAACAAAAACACGAGGGCGGAATCTGCTTTATTCAGCCAAACTGGATTTCATGCAACATTTAACCCTGAACTATAGAAATCAGCAGATCCATGCCGCTGTTTTCTGTGATATTGACATTTTTCTAAGCCAACTTGTGCAGGTGTTGACTTAAAGTCTTACGGTTTTTTTGTCCCCACAGGGTTGAAGAGATGAAAGCAGAATTAAATGCAGAAGCACAGCTTGATTTTAGAGGAAATGTTGTTGTTTGTGTGTTTTCTAAGATGAGCTGGAGTGGATGGTGGAGCTGTGTGGCGCTGCTGTAGTTAAAGACCCACTTGTCCTTGACGGCGAACAGGTAAGAGTCTCCCTCTCCCACCTGATAAAACAGTTTTTAATATTATATCTGGTTCTTTATCTGTATCTTACATAATTTATATCTTAATTTCCTGCTTTCTGAATCAGATTTTTTTTTTTAATTATGAAAATGTAAACTGATTTGCACGTTTGCTTCAAAACATGCATTAATTCGCCCCTTTAATTTAATAAATTTGAATTTAACTAATACACCTGAGGCATAAAAATACATTCAGTAATCAAAACTGATAGTTGAATAAATAAAAAGAAAAGTTGCTCCTTTTTTTGTTTTGTTTTTAAGAACAGTAAACTGCAATGCCTGTTTGTTTAAAATTATTTCTTACATCTGCAATTATATATATTAATTTTTAGTAATACTAATGTAGCAATGTGCTTTAATTTAAATTTTACTGGTGCAAATTGAATTTATTAGTTGTTTCTCTATACATTTATATTTTATATTTTCTGTTTCTTTTTAAAACAAACTTGAACTAAATTTAACATGTTCCATATATTTGCTTTAGTCATCCAGCTGTTTAAAAAAAAATTAAAATATTTTTTTAATATCTTAATGTTTCATCTGACTTTGGATTTTTCACTGTATTTAACTGAAGTAAAATTTAATCTGATTTTTAAACATTTTTAGAATAGAATAAAATAGAAACGGCCTTTATTGTCCTGAAAAAGTTTTTTAAATATATAAAAAATTAAGATTAAGGATAACGTTGCACATTGGTAAGGAGTTGGTAATTATTCTCATTCAGTATGTCTGGTTATTATTTACAATTATTATTAATTATTATTGTTATTATTGTCTTGTTATGAGAATTAGCTTGTAACCATTTTGTTTATATAATATAATTTATTTGTTGCCTCTTTAGCAGATTATATTGAATAAGTACATGAATATTATAACATGGTTTTAATTACAGATTGTTGGTAATTATTGAGTTAGTCAGTAATATATTTAATTAAATTTAGATAAGAAGTAGGATTAAAAAAGTGTTGACTTGTTTAAATCAATAGTAGTAAATTAGATCATTATTTTGTTCTTGGTTATGTTTTCTCTGTCCGACTGATTGTTTTAAAAACAAGTTAGAAATAAATAAACAAAAACAATAATAATGTGTTTATTTATTGTTAAATTTCTACCTCAGAATATTTTATTTATTTCCATGTTTTCCTGACAGAAGTCCCACCAGATCGTCGTTGTTCAGCCCAGATCCGACTCGTCTTCCTCCTACAGCGGTGAGTATTTTCTGGGAACTAAACCTCGTTCTCACCTCCATCCTGACTCGGCCCGGATCGTCGCACCTTCCTGCGTAACTCCGACACATTTCCAGCATTTAACGACGCGACGGGAGCGTCAGCAGCGGTCACATAATTCGAGGTTCAGCCAGAGGTTATCCAGAAATAAAAGTAAAAGACTTTATTTTAAAACGTGATGCCATGTTTTAGATGTTTTACTGCATTAGTTTGTTTAATAAACTACATTTGTACATGTCTTACCTGGTTAAAAGCAAATTTACTTTTGATTATTATGTTTTTCTTTACGATTTAATCATCTCAGTTTAAACCTTTGTAGTTCAGATTTTCTGTTTTAGCTGCAGCGGATTTTAAATTACTGGGTTTTTTATACCGTTGAAGTAAATTCTCACCTTAACTCATTTAGACTAATCTAAAAATATATTCATATATTTCTAGATAAACGTCAAAACTCAACTTAATGTTTATAACCAGATTCCCAAAAACCCAGATGGCAGCTTGTTGGAGCAGCTCTGTTGGTTCTTTTTGTTAGTTTTTTTTTTTTTGCATCCTTAATTATTCAGCATTATTTTATGCTTTTGGACATTTATGATGTGTAACCATGGCAACAAGGTATTGTTTTTACAAGGTGAAGCAGCCGATTAGCATCTGAAACGCTCAATATTACCCAAACAACAACCCCCAAATCAAACCCACATCGCCTACTCCAGCATCTCTTGAACCAGTTTTCTAACCATACGGCCAGAGAGACTTAAAGAGGAACGGCAAAAGCAAATGAGGTGGATAAGCAGAGCTCTGGTGTCATCCAGGACACGTTGCTGTGAAACATTGACTCTACCGACTGGATATTGAGCTGTTAGCTTGTCATGACAGTTTTCAGTCAGAGGCTGCTTCAGATTCGTTGCAACACTGACTGCTACAGGAGATTCTTCCTGCCGATACCATCACCATCCACAGCGACATTTCTGAAGATTTTTGGATATGAGTTGGCTTTTAGCAATAAGCAATAAATACATTAATCACATCGTTTTTCCCCTTTTTCTCTCTCTCTTTTTCTACCAAAAACTGGATGTTAAAAGTTTCCAATCTGCTGCTTTGCTCTCAACAGCCATTTCTTTTGAAGGACAATTTTGTTCACAGTGATTTCATAATTAATTTTATTTGTTGATAGTATTGTTTTGTTCATTTATTCTGGATATTTTAAATATCCAAATAAATGGATATTTGATCTTTGAGATCAATAATATAGTGCTTGAAAACCATCTCAAAACAAGATTTTTATCATTTATCGCCATAATTTCTGGGACAGTTTATCGTCCAGCTGACTCGTAATTTTTCTTTGAGATAAAGTATTTCTGAATTTAAGCCATAAGTTACATCATCAGCTGATTTATCACTGAAGCTTTCTGATGTAATGTGTTTATGTTTTAACCTGTAAGACAAAACGCTGCATAAACGAACCACATCTAGTCCTAATGAACAGCTGGGAACAGTCTGCACTCCATCCTGTGGCTCTCCGTAATGAATCGGTCTCCGCTCTAATGACTGTGGAGGATTTTTAGATTACATGTTTGACCGCTCTCGTCATAAAAACACAGAATTAGGAAACTTTAGTTACAGAAGGCTGTTCGTTCTGCCAGCTGAGATCATGTACACGTGTAATTTCTGACAAGCAGCGCTGTTAAAGTCCTGCATCGGGGTTTGGTTTAGACTTCTGACATTTGTCAGTGAGCTAACGATCTAAAATATACCTTCTGTTTTTGGCTGCTGTCATGAGTTAAAAATGTTTTCAGCTTAGCCACACGTCCGTCTCACCCAGATCCGCTGCGTTAAGCAGAGATTTCCTGCAAGCAGGCCAGCGGTAGAGCATGCCGCTCCACCTTTTCCCCCATTAGAGAGCGGATTTGAGCAGAAATGAGCCCCGATCCGGAAACGGAGTGAGGAGAGCGACCCGCGAGGAAAGCGATTGTGAAGGAAGTCAGGGAGCAGAAAGAAAAATGTCAGATTGTAGCGAGGGGAATGTCAAAACAAGTTGGCCACTTAAGAGAGAGGCTGCCACAGCGCAGAGAAAGCTGGCAGCTTGAAATGGAGAAGAGAGCAGCTCCAAACCCCCTCCGTCCCTTCCAGCATCCTAATTTTCACTCCTACATATTTAATGCCGCACGCCCTCCTCTGTGTCCTCTGGCACTTATAGTCCAGGTAATTGAACAGCCTCTCGAATCTCCCCTTCCTGCACACTAATTGAAATCACAAAGTTTTCCTCTCAGTCAGTCTGTTGCATTATTTAGATTAGGAAAATTATTGTGAAAACATCAGTTAAGACTGAATGTAAATCAATAACAAATCATAATAGACACATGGTCAATAACAATATATATTACAAAGATTTTCTAAAATTTCATATAATTTTACTGAACCGCAAAGCATTCTGGGGGGTTGTAGGCCAGGGGTACTCGATACGTTGATGGCAGAGTTAAATAGATCAGATGACATTTTGATAAAAATAGACGTCAGCCAATCATCCTCCCCATGTTTTGTTTTACATCTGGAAATTTCATGTGTGCGCACAACACTGAAGGTCGAAATGACAATTCTTTTTCTTGTAATCTGTAGCCGCGCTGCCGCGGTAGAACGGTTACGCTAGCAAAGTTAAGCCTGGAAATGTATGAATTATTAATTTAGTCACAGCACATGGACAAATGACGCAGAAAAACCGTTGAAGAAACAACTCAAAACCACTCGTATTCTTATTTTTTCTCGCTTTCTGTGTCGGCTACGCTACACACAGACTCGTTGCCATAGCAACTGACTACTCCGCCACAAATGTATCACGATTCAACACCAGAAAAACACTCAAACATTTCCCACTCAAAGAGCAGAATATTCAGGCTGTTATAGTTTTCTGTTTTCTGTCTTGATGTTTATTTTGCGATTATTAATAAGTGATCGCTGTGGTGGATTAGCTATCGCTGCTACAAGCTAAGCTAACAGCGGTGACTGATTAGCTAATTTAAACTCCTGCTCTACTGATGATCTGTCAGAGTTGGTGTGAGGGTTGCTGGTCTTTTCTTCTTTTTCTTTTTTTTTAACCGAACCAACTTGGAACCAAATTCCACATCATATCTACGTTAAGGTTGTCAAAGTCAAGCTAGCATAGATGACATACTTCCCTCTCCCTCACAAATTATTTAAAAATATATATATTTTTCCTGTCCTTATCTAGTTATCGTAGAAGCAAATCACAGCTTCCCTTTTTCTTTTATATATCATACATACATCTAAGATTTAGTGAGTTATATTAATAACTTGACATCTAAAACCAGTGGTAGTCATCGTCGACTAGCAGTTTTTTTTTCCATCCATCTACAATAAATTTAGTCCAACACTCTTACCAGTTGGTGACGGTAATGTTTTCTGTAGTTGCTTGCCAACTGCCATTAATATAAAGAAGAAGAAGAAAGGCCTAGTTCTGACACTTTATGACGACGACGCTAACAGCAGCAAAACTAGCTTCATATCAAGTTGGCTCCAAATTTTAAATCTCTGTTTTTCTCTTAAACTTAAGGAAGGGTATTAAAAAAAATCTCGGGAGCTGGACTAAGTAAGAAGAAAAAAAACGTATCACTTTCATACGAAATAAAACGTATAAAGAATCCTCAATATGTCTATAAATATGGTTTGTACTTTGTAGTAGATTATTTTGATTTGGTCATTTAATAAATAGTTGAAAAAGTGTGAAAACCCCTGCTTTAGCTGCTCCACCTCTCACTACCAGATAAGTGAGAGGAGTGAGGCCAACTAGCTCGCTCATTCTTTGGTTACCTAGCAACTCACTCACTCTTTGGTTACCTAGCAACGGCCTGTGGAGTAACTTAAGCAGCAGCAGTTTAAGGTTTCACCTTTGTTTATGGAATATTTATTATTCCTAATGGCTCAATAATTATTAATCATCTTATATTTTATACCTTAGTTTTAAATTAGTGTTTTATTCTCAGACTCATCTGGTGTATAAGGTGTGTATATGAAAAACATTTCAAAACAAAAAAGTTTTATATTTTAATTTATCTTGTGCCTTCTGTGAAATGTAAAATACTATCACGAAAAAATATTAACAGTACTAAATTGAATAGTGAATTTAAGGTGTGTTTTTTCAGTTTATTTGTATTATTTTTATCTCCAAAGTATAAAAATGTGCCTTAAAAATGCTTGAAAAGTTCTTTAATTTTACTGTGGGGAACATAAACAAACCCTGCTTTCGACTCCTCTGGGTTTTGGGGTCATAGTTCAGATATTATTTGAGCTTTTCAGATGCTAATCAGCTGCTCCCAGTTGGGAAAACAATGCCTTGTTGCTACCTGAACCTACCTGCGGTTCTTTTATTCAGCGGGCTGCTTTGTGCTTGCAGGTCTGTCCAGGAGCGCCACAGTCGTGACCCGCGGTTGGCTGCTGGATTCAGTCGCTACGTACACGCTGCAGAACTACAGCAGCTACACCGTGTGAGGAAACACAGACCCAACCTGGTTCTGTCGTGCAATTCTATTTTAACACCCATTTCTGTAACTAAAGCACATCGACACTCTGTTCTGTGTAAAATATGTCTAAAATATGTATATAAAGTGATATCAAAAGCAACTGATTTGAGTTTTATTTTGGGTTTATTGCTGGTTTTAAGTTTCCAGCGCATGTCAAAACATGTTTAGGTGAAATAATTGTCTTTAATTGTAGTTTAGTTTTTAAAGGAGTATAAAACAAGATCAAATAAAATCACAGGAAGGACAAAACCTCAATTCGTTTATTTATATAAAATTATATTCCGCAGGTTCTGTAGTTTAGCAGAAGGTTTTAAGTTTAAAAATATTATGCTATTATACCATTTCATGCAGGAATCCTGATATCAGTAAGATATTTTTAGCTTAATATTTAATTATTACTGTATAAATCTACAAAATGTAGAAACAACCATTTTAAATAAACAAAAACAACAAATAAAATTGATGCTGTAAAAGGGGCAAGCTGAGGCCAAACTGAAGCTTTTTGTCATCAGTATTTAGTAGAAAAAGACAAAAACACTCATTCAAATGGATATTATTGAGCTCATTTTAATTTATTGTGTAATAAATTGATTTATTGTTGATTTCGACAGACATACCTGTAGATTTGTTTTACCCAAAACTCTTCAAGTGGCGTAGTTTTAGTTTCACCCAGATCAAATTCACTAAAGAGAAGTTTTACATTTTAGGCAATAAATTGCTTATTTTTTTATTTATGCATCATTATTGTAGAAAGCAACTCTTCTTCTTTCAATGCCACTGCAGACTCAACGAGTTCATGTTATAGAAAATCCACATCTGTACACTCAGTGAGTCTGAAGGGCAGAGAAGTAGCAGAAAAACACTGAGCTCCTGCAGCTACACTCAACTTTTCAAGCAGAATGAGCTTTTGCCTCAAGGACTCAAATCTACTTGAATGACTGCGCACCACACCAAGCCTCACACAGCTTCTATTTAAAGGTCAAAGTGATGTTTGTTAATACGACTGGCCCTTTTTTTCCCAGTCAGAAATGGTAAATCACATCTGCTCAAAGTTTACACAACCTAGGTTATTCTTCATACTTCAACACAAGTTGGATTTTCTTAATCAAATCCCAGTGAAAGAGCCTGAAAGAAAAGATTTTATTCAAACCGTTCTGCCATTTGAGTCGCTGACATTTGGTTGCAGGATAAATACAAACGCTGCTTTTAGTCTCATTCATTGCTTTGACAATAGATCCCTGAAAACCAGGTGGCTGAAAGAGCCCACTCGAAACAATAATGTCAGCCTGTTCGCTCTGAGGCTTTTTAAATGCCAGATGTACGGTGCCAGACGCCAGTGTACCAGGACCCTGCCCGGTCTTTTGTTGTTGTTTTTGTTTTGTTTTTTTACAGTGCGGAGCTCCGACCAACCATACGCAGCTCAGTAAATGTGCACAATTGCGGTGTTTCCTTTATGTAAGCAATTAAAATCACACGATAAGTCAGTAAAAATCATGGCATGTAAACCGGATCATATGAAATACATTCATAATCCAGGAATCAGAGGAGACATTGACGTCTTATTCAGTCGTTTGCTTGACGAGCCTCTTATGGTGCGTTCACACCGAACGTCAGAATCGCTCCAGGCGGACGGTGAGAAGAGACTCCTTATGTGTCCTTCAACTCTTCCACCATCTCCTGCGTATTTCGTCTAAATTAATAAAACGTGACTCAACGGACGAATTTGGGTAGCTCAGATCCGGGGAAATATTTTCAAATAGTAAAAGTCATCATTTACTCGACATTCCAACTTTCTTGCTAATCGTCTTCCAAGCCTTTCCATTCTTGTCTCTGTAGTCATAACTTGATTGGTCGCAGATTGTAGGACGAGAGCGAACTTCAACAACTAGTTTATTCTCCATGTTTTTTTTTTTTTTTCTGTGATCACGTCTGAAAATGCACCACTATGTTCTGGTTGATGCATCACGTCGGGCGGCGAAAGTTCAACTCGTGCAGCCCTTAACGCGACTCGCCCTCATCCTGCCTCCTCATAGACTTTGAATATAAACCAGACGCGCCTGATGCTCAAAACACGTTGGTGTGAACGCACCATTATACTTGGGCTACAAATGAAGCGTTTTGGTAAAATTGTAGTTGACGATTTTAGAGAGGAGCCATGGATTCAACACGTTGGAATGATGCAACTTTATATGAAGTCTGTAATGCTGTGAGCTGTACATTGTCCTGAAAACAAACAACAACAAAAAAAACATCGTCATCCTACCACTTCCTACCGTCTTCTTTGTGGTTTGTGCCAGTAGTAACATCTGACTGTTGATCATGTGACTCCTATAAGTTTTACAGTTTTACGAAATACATCCATTTTGATACGGCTGAAAAATCGCCTCATCCTACTTCAAAAACTTTTTACCAAAAAACTAGAGTTTTTTTTTTTTATTGGTGTTTCCATTAAGCGAATATATTCTCTTAATTTCAATTTGCACAATTGTATATTCAATGAAAATGCAGGAAATGGGTAATTGCGCATATTGACCATATATAACAATATAAGTGCGCAAATTTAAATTACCCAAATAAATTTGCAAATTGATCACACCTGGGCAAATTGAAAAATAAATTTGCTTAATCGAAATATGCAAATTTTGAAAAAACTTGTTTTTTGATCAGTTTTTACACAAGAATGAGGTGGTTTTTATTCAGTAGCAATATAGATGTATTTCGCAAAACTGCAATGGAAACACTTTTTTTGCATCACAGGAGTCACAACCAGAAGTTACTACTGGCAAAAACCACGAATAAGACAATGACGGGAAGTAGTTGGAGGATGTTTTTTAATATGAAACTTGTTCACATGTGCAAAATTGTTTTTTTGACATTAGTTTTATTCAGATTAGCCATGGAAACACAGCTAGTGTAACATTAGCATTTATTTACATGTTTACTAGATGGGTGTTCCATTTATTTATTGATTTCTGATTATCTAATAGCGCAGTCTGATTGTTTTGGACTCAAACCGAGCTAAACAGCTGCTGGTTAAATCAGTTTGATTTAACTCAATCTTTTGCTCTGTTGGAAACATGGCTACATCCTTAAAGGTCCAGTTGAAACACAGATGTGTGTGTTTTCCTATTTTAAAACTGTGCAAATTAAATTTGAGCTTGATACCGGCACAGGGTAAGCAATTCAATTGATTACAGTGGCTGAAAACGTGTTTGAACCTGAGTGTCCCACTGCTTAAATTAAGTCAGGTCATGAGGAAACCACCTGATGTGTGTTAACCAGCTTCACTATAAAAAACTGAGACGTCCCTTTGGTTCAATAACAAAACAAACTGATGTGAAACACATGGTAGAGTTTAATAATAAAAAAAAAACTTATCAGGTTTCATCCTCTGTGTGTCCAGATCGTGATCAGAGGAAAGGAAATTGATCTCACCTTCCAGTTTGTTGATGGTCAGTGGGATGGAAAACAACATTTGGTCTGTTGAACAAACCCAATGTAGAACAAGTCAACTTCTTGAACCCAACGTTTGGGTTTTATGCATCGACCTGTAGGTCGGCTCTAAGCCATTTAATTCACAACCAGTTCAAAGATAATTAAGTGGTCATAAGATGTTGTTTCCCCTCGTAGATAGAGATCTGTGTTCGAGCTGAATGTCTGTGTCAAACTATTCTCAGTTCCTGAGTTGTCAGACGACGTAGACCGACACGTCCCATACGGACCACATCTCTGTTCCACATGGGAAATCATCACACAGCAATCTGCAGGCCCATCTGGACCATTTCACTCTGCTTATTTGTTTTTTGACACGACACATCTGTGTGCAAACATGTACAGAGCAGACCGGTGATTTGTTTCCAGCTCCCCGGGGTGTTCATTTATTCCCCTGCTAAATGCAATGGATGATGGATCTTTGTTGGGGAAAAAATGAGGCACGTAGCTTCATAATAAAGCTGTAAAGTTTTTTTCTTTTTAAAGCTACCATCTGATATGTCATGATTTTTAGAGATGCATGTTGGTTGGTTGATTATTAGTTTGACTGGTGGTGATGCAAAACAATCTTTTTCCAATCGGTTAGGGTGCGGGAGTTGCTACAAAGGGAAGTAAACTTACATTTAGCTATTTTCAGTGAGTCAGAAGAAATACAGAGATGTAAAAAGCTTCTAGTGGCATTCAGGCTGCAAGAGAGTGAGAGAGAGCAAGACTTGAAGCAGATAACAGAAATGCTGACTGTTTTAGGGGTATGGTGCTCTACTTTTGATGTTTAAGCTTGCGACCTCTGTCGTAAAACAAGCTAGATATGGAAATCACTTTGTGAATACCCAAGGAGATGGCAGTGTTTGTTTTTACAGAAATAAAAACAAAACATTACCATTTACAGGTGATTAAACACAAAAAAACAGATTCTAGCCCATTTTTAAAACTTTCTATAACCAATAAACTTTCAGTCACATTCCATGTCTGGTTAAACAGATTTATTTTATTTTGTAAAGAAAGTATGCATAATATTTCATTAGATACAACTTTTTGAGTCTATTTCCATTCAGTTACATTTGGTGACTTCACTTTCTTCCAATCAACACTTCCAATTTTCTTAGCAATCAGCAATAAAATGTGTAATATATATATTTGGTCAGCATTAACGTCAGCCGGCACAACTGAGCAATTAAAACATTTGAAGGGACTTTCTTTTTACTAATTTTCTAAATGTTTTACTTAATATTTTTCCAGTATTCAGGATGACTGGTCAATCCCACAGAATTTATTGGCAGATTTTTCTATGAAGCATAACTACAAATTATTGTAAAAAAATAAAAAATCGCATATTTATTCCAAAAACCATAATCTAAAATATTTGATTACAACGCAGTTTTGGCTAAAATTCTAAGGTAAAATGTTATTTGACACGCTATTGGCTGGTGTTTGCATATCAGCCAATCCTGGACCGCCATTCATTTCCCAAAAGCTGATTGGCTGTAACCCCCAAAGACCGGATATGAAGAAAACCGTTGATGTTACCCGCAGCGTAGTGCGAAGACAGCTTCGTTTGTATGCGTGTGAAGATATTTTTGGGATTTGAACTATTAAAATAAACGATTTTTAAAGGGGGGGTCTTAAGTATTCACGGATTTTAGCGAACCACGGGCAGTTAACCGCACTGTTACAGCAGATTTCTGCTCTCTTAAAGCAGCGGTTTTGTAGCAGCTGCTGTCATCCAAGCTAAGCTAAGCTAAGCGTATTTATTGGCATAAATGGGTCAGAATTCTGATTGGTACATTTCAAATTATTTTATATTTATTCAAAACTGTAGAAAACTCACAGCTAGATGATGTTACAAGAGGAGAAAAACTAACCACAGAAATCCACAGCTGGGTAGTTGGAGTGAAAAAACCTGACTCATGATACTCTAATAAGATCTCACACTAAAATGAACCATTCACACTGACATTCTTCCCCATGTAGAAAAAAACCAGAAGCCTAATGAGAACTTAATCTCAACTGTCGTTCCTCTGTGTCGGTCAGTGATTTGAATTCATGTGCTCCAGATATTTTCAGATGTTGACTCTCTGGAGTCATGCTGCTGTAAATAATGTGTGCACTTGTCCATGATGACCTCCACGGCTCTCTCTCAATTGGCTGCTGTGATCGTTGTCACATCCTGGCGTGTTTTTAACCTTATTTTAATTCTTTTGAAACAGATTCTGAAAATCAAGCACCCTGGTTTTTCTTGCAAGCAAATCCACAACAGCTTTAAGAAAAATCTCCAATTCCATTTTTTTTATTCAGGTTTTTAAGTCATATTATTGCCATAACTCTTCATGAATTATCTGACAGTTTAGGCATGACTGCATTCCGGGTTGTATTTGCACTTTAACATCCTTTCTGTCTTTGTTACATAGAGGAAGTCAGACGGTGCATATATTTTTAATCAGCTCAATTTTACACACAGCATAAATGGCTACTGCATTTTTAATAGCTCACTCTTCCTCTTCTGGACATGGTGACCGTTTGGCTGGTATTACTATTGCGTTGTTTCTGCGTTTCCTGGCCCCATGTCGCTTCTCCGCCCTGATGTTGAATTTCAGCAAAAACTGAACCGAAGAGCGAGCATCTGGGTGCGTTTTTATGGTCACTGTTGAAGCAGGAAGCACATTAAAGTTGTATAAGGGTTGAGCCTCGGTGGTCAGTGTTCAGTGCTACTTTACAGTGGAGTTAAAATGAAATATCAACCCCACTCTAGTTGGCTTTGAAGAAGACAATGGTGCATATAATAATGTGAGGGAAAAGCAATATATTCAGCCTGATTCTGGTTCTGTTTAAACGAGAACAATAACAAAAATCAATGGGATTATTTGTAGATTAATCCAAATATCTGTCCTGATCCTTGTAGGCAAACATGTGAAAGAAGATGCTCTGATCTGATGGGACCAAAATGCAGAAAACTAATATACATAATTCAAAGCATAATCATGTGCTGGAGTGGCCTAGTCAAAGTCCAAGTTTAACACAAATGAGAAACTGTGGCAAGACTTTAAAGAAATCCTAACTGAATTTGAGCTATTTTAGCATGTATGACCCAAAACCACACTCTTTAGATGAACAAAATTTATAGAAACGCTCCAAAAGACTTGCAGCAAAAGGTGGTCCAATAAAATATAGAGTAAGGGGGACTGAATAAAAATTTGGTTTTTAGTTTATAAAATAACTCAAAAACAAAGGGCCAAGTCAAAGTCTGCACTCAAACAAACTGTTTATACTCAAAAATCCTTCAGTTTGGCTAAATTAAAACAATTCTCCAAAGAAGAGTGGGCCGGAGTCCCTCCACAGTGATGTAAAAAGCGTTTTTTGTCATGTATTGTGCTCTCTATGAAGAACAAAATTGGTTAACGCTCACAGAAATGCATGAAGGTGTAAAAAAAAAACATTTCAAAACAAACATTTCCGTTTCCCACTATAAAGTTATTTAGATTGGAGATGGTTCAAGACCATCTCCAATCTAAATAGCTCCATTCTAGCTAGCCGTTAGCCTTAAAGGGAAACTATTATTCAAAATTCACATATTGCACAATTTTATATTTCTATTTGGATCTCAACTTCTTCTACAAACAAGTGCTCAAAAATTCACACAGCTGTTTTTTTTTTTTTTCCAGTAAGTTGATGTTTTTTGGTGTTTTTGAAATGAGCCGTTTCAAAAACCTCCCAATTGATAAGTCACTGCACCGTTACCTAGCAACATCAGCCAAGATCCAGAATGTCTGGTCAGCTGTACAATGGCTACTGGAAAAGACAAGAGTTTTGTTCTTGTCTTACCATCCAAAAACCACTTGCTGCATTCTTGTTGATTGTGTGCAGGAGGCCCCATGTATGCTTTTCAAAGATTTATGGTTATATAACTGTGCAGCTGTCTGAAGCTGTTTTCACCTGCGAGTGTAAACATTGAGATGGGGGGCGTGGATTTAAAGTGATAAGACTCCCTAAAACAGCAGAACTGAGCAGACTAAAATCTCATTATCTAAGAAGGATTTTGTGCAAAAAAAAAAGAAATGAACAGGCTATAGAAGTTATTTTATTTATTTTTTTCTCTCTTTGTGAACGAACGCCTGTTGATTAGGTGGTTAGACCGACTGAACAATAACATGCCTGAGTTTTGAGGAACAGGACCAGGAAGCACATGTTTTAGCTCATTCTATCTAAACGCAGTAATTCAACCCGGCTGTGGTCAGAAATGCTGAGCATCAACAAGAAAGTTACTTTGCTTCTGTGCAGCAGAACTGGTTCATCTCCCCCCTCGTTATCTGTCTTAATCCAGGGCTAAAACACAATCCCCTCCTTGGGCAAGAAGAGAAATCAGCTGCATTTCTTCATTTTAAAAGTGATTCAGCAGATTTTACTTTACATGACTTTTCAAGGGATTTGCTGTTTATAAAAACTGTCTTGCTTTCCTTGGACACTAGTTTTCTTTAAATTTCTTATTTCTCAAAGAGAGTTTCATTTTTCATCTCATGACTTCACTTCTTTAGTTGTAAACAACAAGCAAACATTCAGTAATATTTACTTATAAAAGTATTCATATCCCTGGATTTTTTTTCACACATTTTGTCTTAGTGCAACTACAAACTGCATTTTATCAAGATTTTCAATCCAAAGAGCCACTTTCACCCCAGTGTAGCTAAATGACCCATCTTATCAATATCTACTGTATAAAATGTCATTGTTTACATATTTTTAAGCAGGACAATACATATTAATGAACATTTACATGTCAATACATAAGACTATAGTAGAGTTGCTAATTTCCTGATTGGCAAAAATGGTGAAAAACATCTAAGTGACGGTTCATGTGTTAAAATGGCCAAGTCAAAACAAAACTCATGATGTGACTGAGCTTGGGCTAGTTTACAAAGAAAAATGTGCAAAACCTTCAGTCTGAAATCTGGTAGACACACCATATGCTTTTTATTGAACTTTACAAATATTACTCTTATGTGATGGTTTGAACCTCACTTAATTTCCCTAATTTAATTATTCCTTTTAGGTTATTTCATATTTTAAAATTGTGCTTATTTGCTGAGTCAGAACCGCATTTATCTCAGGAAAAAGCTTCCAATTGTTTTTCATTTTCCTCCTCCATTTGCGTCATGTGAATTTGCTTTTCTTTTATCCTTTATTTTCTCTTTTCTTCAGTTTTTCTCTTAAGCAAAGCGAGTCCCTTGACATCACAAGGTTTTCAAGGTTTACTTTCATGCCTGAAGCTGCATTGTATTCTAATTACCAGCAGTACCTCTGCCTACACTTGAAGCTAAATAATAACACACACACACACACACACACACACACACACACACGGCCACTATTAATTTGTATAAATATGGCTGATTTGTAGTTATAATGCCACTAATAGGAGCCCTCATGAGTGCATAGGAAGAATAAACGCAAAGCCTGAGGTTTCTGACACAGCTGCATCCGTGTAGCAGCTCAGAGAATTATTTTCTCTTTCTGCTCTTAGATCTTCACCCTTCTCCACCACTTCAAGCTCATTTTTCAAAAGCCACGTTATCTTTGGTTGCCTTTCACACACAGATCCCTTTTTAGTTAATGGGAAGCACCTGAAAAATGAAGGCCATTAGCCGGATTATGCTCCGCAGCGGTGGCTGAATTTGAGTCGTTGAGGCCAGGTAAGGTTGCTGGTGGAAAAAGGATGACTATTTGCAAAATATGCGACGTGTTTTAGAATCGCCTGTGTTATCCTTGGCAGCAACAAACAACAGGCTGAGTGGAGTCGGTGCCTGAGGCTAGGTCATTTTTAGCATTCAAGATTTTCCTCTAATGTAATTTGACTTTTCCCTGAAAGGGGCTGCAGCTGGTTTACTGTGTGTGGATGTTTAAAACTCAGATCTAATGTCCGTGCTAGGGACGCAAGCTATCGACTAATGTTGATTTAACCAAGGATAAATTAATAAGCGGCCAATTTAAAAAAAAAAAAATTTGTCAACCCCTTTCCGTAACATAAACGGCTACATTTTTCATAATATCCTGAATTTTAAGAAGCAAACTGATATATCTTAACAATTTCCGGAGTCGGTAGTATTACTGTGATGACTGAAAAGACATTTTCAAGTGATTATATTGCAAAACAGAACCGTTCGAGTTCATTGTACATCCCACTTCGGAATCTGTTAGGACCATCATATCATCTCTCCGCCATTTTTGTTTCTGTATAAATGGCTGCGCTTCGGGAGGATGACGAGCAGCGCCCTCTTCTGGATGGCGGACAAACTACAACACTAAAAGAACGTCTAAAACGGACATTAAGTAAATCCAATTTAAATCTATTAATCGTATCCGCGCAGATAACCAAAAGATCCTAACATTTATGTTGTAAATAGCATTACTTGGTAAGAATATATGCTAGTCACACACGCTCCTCCATGTTTGTGGACATCTTTTCCCACCTGGATGAGGTTTTGTCTTGGTTTTTCCTCCGGCATGCGGAGTGACCTCACGCTCCCTGCATGGGACCATGGCAGCGATGCTGTGAAATGTCACTTTGCTGCTGCTCACAGAGGCAGCGAGTTGCTGTGGGGTCTCATCCATTGTGGTGGGAAACAAACTGGAACAAAAGCCACATTTAAAGGTCAGACCGCAAAGCTCATGAATACAGACCAGATTGGCTGCATTCACTTATAAAATCAGAGCATTACATTTGGATTGCTGTATTGAAGGTGTATGAAAGCGCTATATGATTAAATTTACTGCTTTATGGCACCAAACTTTTTGAGAAAGGTGCTTTTAAAAATCCTGTTTCTCTTGACCACATTATTTTTACACAGTCATGTCACAGGTTCATATATTTCTTATATATTTGACCATCATTTTGTTGCTTGTCAGTAAGGGGGGCCAATATATTCTTAAAGGTTCGTTGCAATATTTTCTGATAACAATAAATGTGTCGATTGAAAACTATTTATAAACTCTTGTTTACAAACTTAATTACAGTATATTTGTGTTTAGTATATTTGTGCTAAACACAAATATACTGCTATTTGTGTTTAGCAGTATATAGCTAAACACAAATACTGCTCCTGAAAAACAGTTTGTGTCACTAAATTGCACATAGTCACTGCATTTAAAATGTTTTCAAATTTATTGATGCTCTCATTGAATAAACGGTGGAGAAAGTAGTAAAAATAATCCCAGTAATACGGACAGTTTTATGGAGACTTTAAATCAAAAATCCTAGTGTTAAGAAATGTATCACAATAGACAATACAATAAATGCCCATCACTATTTTCAAGATGTGCTAACACCTGACAGAGTATAATAAACTCATTGAATACGCCATTAAGGTTCTCAGTATGTTAAAATGTGACATTTTATAGCTTATTTGTTTTGTATTTTTTTGTATATTTTGCTTCAACTCAGGTGAAAATAATTGCAATAATTTTGATTGACGTAATAAATGTGGAAAGCATCTTCTGTACATTTAATTAAGATAATTGCATTACCTGACATTTATCTGAATATTATTGAATAAATGAGAAAATATTTTTGAACACTAAGCAGATCCATTTTTTTTATTTCAAAGCTGAATGAACAACATAATATGCATCCTCATGAATCCTTTCTAGACTTCTCCACACAGAACAAAAGTAAGTACACAACATCTCAGGTTATATAATGAGCAATTTTCTTTCCATATTAAAGCACTTGTGGTTTAAGAAAATTAGTGTTTTATTCGCCCATGAGGTTGTTTTTAGGTTTGTTTTATTTCAGTTTAAAAGAAAACGTCATTCTTCAGTTTTTACAGATTTCTCAGAGCTCTTTTGTGCTTCATTTCCTGGAACATGAAGACAAAAACAGGATTTAAAATACAAAACTATTTATTCTTCAGTTCTTCCCCACTCACTTTGCTGCGATTTGTTTTTCAACCAAACAGTTCCTGTCCTTTGTTTATTATTCTTTCTTGTAAAAGCTTAAAAAAAAAATAGCTTCAGCCACATTACTGGCCTCCCCAGGATGAATAGCACAGCCAAAAAGAAAAATGACAAGCAGAGCTTTGCAGAAAATTGACCACAAAAAAAGAAAAAACAAAAATCACTCAGAGCTCCATTCATTTTCTTTTTTGCCATATTGTTCTTATTACAGTGCAAAAAATGTGACGAGAATTCACAGATAAATTATAAAAGTTTATGTGCAGTGGAGCTCATCAGCAGACGCTACATGAGCACGCAGCTTTTCGCCCGGTCCTTCCTGATGGCGGGCGGATGTTCGTGAATCTCAGTCCGAGGCGGCTGCTGCGAGATCCGCTTGTGGGTGCGACGCGTTGTCGCGCGTTTGACCTGCGGCCGATGAATGTTGAACACGGAGGCCAGCGTGGTGACGTGGAAGACGTCGCGGACGCTGTTCTCGGAGAACTTCGAGGTGCACTCGGTGTAGGCCACAGCGCCGATCTGCCGCGCCAGATTGGTCCCCTGAAGACAGAACACGAGTCTGTTACAAAAACTAGTAAATTATTACTTCATCTGCTAACAAAGACAGCGCTGGGAATTTCATCAAACCCCCGCCTTCATTTTAAAACTAAACTTTTCTAGACGTGAAGTTCCAGAGTTCTGTGTCATTCTGGAAATTTTCAAGATACAAAATACCAAAGTTCACTAAAAACATAAAGCAGATGTTTCTAAAGTAGTGAGGCTTTAAATATGAAAATAGGAAAAACTGGGAGGAAGGAAGGACCGAAGGACACAAGGAAGAATGGAAAAAAGGACACGAAGGATAGAAAGACAAGATTGGAAAGGATAGAATGAATTACAAAAGGTTGGAAGGACACAAGGAAGAATGGGATGACAAGATTGGAAGGAAGGACAGAAAAGACACAAAGAAGGATGGAAAGAAGGACACCGAGGAGGATGGAAAGAAAAACACAAGGAAGGATAGAATGAAGGAAGGATGTAAGGATAGGAAGAAAGACAAGGTTGGAATGAAAGACAGAAAGAAGGACACAAGTCTGGACATGAAGGACAAAGCAAAGATTCAACTAAGACAAAAATCAGGAAGGAGAACAGGAAGGAAGGAAACCAGACTCAAAGAAGGAATGACAAAAGGAAGGAAGGACAGGATGGAGCAAAATATGAAAGAAATGTCAAGGAAGGAGAAAAAAAAGGATACAACAAAGCGAAGAGGAAACCAGAAAGTACACAAATAAAAAAGGAGGGAAGAAGGAAAGACAAAGAAACAAAGAGGGCAAGGGAGGATGAAACATCCATATTTTCCAAACTTTTTCATACAACGAGGAACCCTGCAGCTCCCAAAGTGAACCAACGGGCCTACAATGGATTATTGTGTCAATTTATTTCACACCAGATCATCCACTCGGTGCTGTGGTGGATGTAAGACCGTTGTGTTTGGTCATACAGGGAGAAAAACAAATCACTTACGGTAATAAAACCCTGATAGCTTGTTGGGGCAAAGGGAAAAAACTCCCAACAGCAATAAAATATTTAAGGACTGTCTTTACAGCCGTAAAACACCAACATAAAGGTTCTGTTTATTCCTGCTGGTGTCCAACACCATCCTACGGTCAATTACAGAAGTTTTTATTATTAATAATACTTAAACTTTTCCACCATTCGTCACGCTACACAGACTTTAGTGTGTTTTATTGGGTTTTTCCGTGAAGGGGCAAACCCAGAGCCAAACGTAATTATGAAGTGGAAGGAAAGTGATGCATGGTTTTCCAATGAGTTTAGAAGGGAGTTAGATTTTATTTAGGGGTGTATGAGGAAAGGGGGGGTGCATCTTTCCTCATACACCGCTCATTTCAGTTTTGCTTTGGTGTGTCTCTTAAAATCCTCAAAAAAACAAACTGAAGTTTCTCATGGTAATGTTAAAAAGTTAAATTAACAAAGTTGTGTAAATTTGGACAAAGTAAGATGATATGAAGTAAAAAAAAGTAACTACACATCTTTAAATTTCATAAACATTAATTCTTTGCTTTATTATGTTCACAAAAATGTGCCTTTTGTTAGCATTTATTTTACTTTGATGCCTTAAAAAACATTAAATGGTTCATTGTGTTAAAACATTTTATTAATTTACAGCATCAGCTTTTCAAAAAAAGTAAGAATCAGTTTAAATGTATTTTTTCATAGAAGAGGATTAGGACCACTGACAAAAAAGAAGAAAAAAATCTTAGAATTCTGAATTTGTTTTTTTCAGAATTGATTTTTCTTAGAATTCCGACTTAAATATCAGAATTCTGACTTTTTCTCAGAATTCTGACAATTTTTCAGAATTCTTTTTTTCTCAGAATTCCGACTTTAGTCTCAGAATTATGAGAAATAATTCAGATTTGTTTATTTCAGTGTCTTTAATCTGTAATTTTTCTCACATTTCAGTCTCTATATAATGTCTTTTTTTTGTTTGTTTTCTTTTTTTTTTTTTTTTGCTGATTGGACAAATAAGTCAAATCTTTGTGGCCTAAAAACAGTTTAGCACACTTTGATTCTGGTAATCAGTCCTGGATTTTTGTCTCATTTAATTGTACTCAAGTAAGAGTAACTCTATACTTTTAGGAGTATGTAAAAATACTCCTAAAAGTAATTCTTTAAAATAAATGTAGCTGAATAAATGTAAATAGTTGCAACTCTGCATGCATCCAAACCTCACTCCATCTGTGCAGGAGCTGAATTCATGAATACTATGGATATTGATTTCTGCAAGCTCATCGATCCCACAGAGACGCACCAAACTGACAGCCAACAAAGATCCTTTACTTTTTGCTTAGCAAAAAAAAAAAATTAATTTGTTGACAAAAGGTTGCCAAGAAGTGTGATTTCACATTTACATGGAAATAGGCAATTAAAATTCATGCATGCCGCTGCTCATTGCTCCGAAACACACAAACAAAACAATTGCTTTATCACACAACCGCTGTTTGTCTCCGTCTTTGTTCGGGTTCCAGGTCCTTTCTTACACTCGCCGTGTTTCTGTATTTGTGAACGTTATGATGTGGAGCAAATATCATTCTCCAAATTCATTTTCAGAAGTTTTGTTTGCGTGCACAAGGGAGGAAAGTAATCACTCCTATTATGACTTTCCTACCGAGTTTCCAAGTAACACCAACAGATGACTGGATTAAATATTGTGTCATCCAGAAAGCTAAGAAAGCTTTAGCTTCAAACAAGCGAGTTAAGGTGTAGCTCTCACCTGTTCGTGGGTAACAGGAATCAGTCTGTGTTTGGAGAGCTCTCTCATGACGCTGACGTCCGTCCTCATGTCCAGCTTGCAGCCGACCAGGACCACTTTGGCATTCGGGCAGAACTCCTGCCTCTCGCCTTGCCACTGCGTGTCAGATAGATGAACATTAATCACTGCACTCGTCTCTCAAAGTTCATTCTTCTTCCACTTTGTTTGGTTGAGTGCCTAAGAAAGATGCATTTCGCCTCTTTTTAAAGAAACCACCCACAGGTGTATGAAATTTCAACAGCAAATGGTACAACACTAACAAAATACAACATTATGGATTTCCACCACAAGATTTCACAAACAGACAAAAAAAAACATTCAACTTCTATTTGGAGAATATCTGTTAATGATGACATCACAAGAGGTAGCAGGACAGCTAGCTTCCAGGTGATCAGCTGCTTTTAGTAAATTTGTTGCAGAGGAGGTGAGCTTGACTTTTGTAAAACAGATGCATCAACAACTTGGTTTGAAATGACTTCTGCAGATTATAGATTACAATATAAGGTTGTTATAGAAAATATGAGATCATCTCATGTCTTACAGCTTTACACGAGAACGTCCTGCTCAATGTGTGGTGGCAAAATATATGTAAGTTTTGATGCAGGTTTTATTTAAAAAAAAAAGGCAAGTTTACAGTAGTTATTTACATGTAGCGATTTCCTTACTTGTCTTTCCCATTTTGAAGAGCAGCTAAGAGTCAAATGGGCATCTGTGTAGCATCATATTGATACCTTGATAAAAAAATGTAATCACATTGATCAACTTAACTTAAAAACAGTTTATTAAAAAATGTTTCAGTTTTATTTATAAGAAATGCCACAAAAAAAAAAATCACATTTTGTTCCATTTGGGTTTCTACTGCTTTTAAAAACAAGCCGGTTTTTGGTGTCTGGAAAATGAGCCGTTTCAAAAACCTTCGGAATGTAACAAATCCAACTTGGCAACCCTAGCCCTGTTACCTAGCAACCCAAGCTGAGCTCTGCCTGATGGCATCGTACAATGGCCGATGGAAAAGACACGTGTGTTGTTGTTGACATACTCTTCAGAAACCACTTGCTGCATTCTTGTTGGTTGGGCAGTGAGAGATTATACTGCTGTAACAGAAGGCATAATTATTTTAAGGCCTTTTAAACATCTTTATTAGGGGAATTATTGCTGGATGATTTGGCTGAAAAACGTATCACAATATAAGCGTTTTACATCAGTCTATATCACTAATTGTTAATTAGTTTTTTTTGGTTTCTGAAGTAGTATCTCAAACACTGCCAAACTGGTGGTGTGAACCTCCCTGCTTCATGCCGTTGTTCATTTCTAAGTAGTTATGAGGTATAGTGGCGAAACCACTATACCTGCAAGTTACTCCACAGGTCGTTGCTAGGTAACCAGAGTGAGCGAGTTGCTAGGTAAGCAAAGAGTAAGCGAGTTGGTTGATTCCACCAACCTTCTATAGCTGATCATGAGAGGTTGAGCGGCTAAAGTCTTTCCTCTGCCTACATCCCCCAGAATGCTGTGTGGTTCAGTGAATATTCTATCAGATGTGTTATCTATTGATATTGATCGCGTGTCAGTCTCGATAATATATTATTGCTTCGTTGTCCAGCCCTAATGGACGGTTACTGTAAATTTACTGAAGCTGTTTTGCTTCAAAATGTTGCTCTCCGTCTCCGGATTTGAAGACAAAGATGGACAGCGCTCATTACAGACCACAGACATGACTCATGCCACTAAATGCTTTTCCTCCATCTTTCTCCCTGAGACTCCTTTTAGTATCTTCCCACAACGAAACAGAGGCTGATCACTGTTGCTCCATTTGTTGCCTCACAAAGACGTCTTGTTTTCTCCAGTTTGCCTGGCCGCTGATGCTGGTATGTTCTCCAGCGTCGCTGCTGTTGCCTTTTCAACAGCCTTTCTCGCCGTGACTGTGTGCGCAACTGGTGAAACGCAGTCGTTCACATGAGTCACAAAGGGACCATGGGAAGAGCAGCTTATTGTCTGCGCTACTGTTAAGAACTGGTGCATAAAAGAGCATCAGAATGAGGGCTGCTGGAGCAGAGAGTCTGGTTCATGAAAGGGACAAAATGAAGCTTTGTTTTGCTTTTCGCTTTTTCCTCAACTGGCAGTTCTGTCTAAAAATACAAGCGTGACCCAGGATGGTGCAAAATAAACATGCAAAAACCAGTTATGCAAAGGTGGAGCTAAAAGGAGGATACAGAAGATTGAATTTCATGGGTTCAGTCATCGGTTAAAAAACAGCTGCAGTCACAATAACTAGTTGTTGGGATTAGGAAGAAGATTGTGCCATCAGAAAACTCAGCTTCAAACATTTTAATTGTAAAAGTTTAGTTCTATCTTTGTTCTAAAATCACAAATGTAAGTAAAACAACTATAGTTCTTTATTTGAAAAATGTCAAATTTGAAATGCCAACTTTTTTGCAAGTAAGTTTTGCAACTCTAAGCACATTTCATTGAGTAGAAGCGAAGACAAAATGTAAAAGTTAGAGACCTAGGCACTGGTTAGAAAATGTTTTGTCTATTTTTAGACTAACCTTTATTTTACCAGGTAAACCGGTTGAGAACAAATTCTCATTTTTAACAACAACCTACCCTGGAAATGTCATATAGAAGAACACAATACAGCACAAAAAGCAAATAGCACAACAATACTCATACTAGCAAAAAAAATCAAAGTATTTGTAAAATAATAAAATTAACTTATTTTATTATTATTTCTAGTAGGTGAATAATTTAAATCCGAACCACATCTGTCATTTTTTGTTTCTTTTTTAACAGATTAAATTAGATTAAATAAACTTTATTGTCCCCAAAGGGCAATGTGCTTTGCAGACAGCAGATGAATACATTTTTAAAATTGCAGAAATTACAGTATTTTTGTAATACTGGTAACTGTTTTTTTATTATTGATCATTTAGGTATTGATCAACAATAAAGCGTAACAATTAAATCTTGGAGCAGAAGGTTAAAAACAAAGCAGTGAAAAACAAAAGTTGGTTGAGGAGTGTAAAAGGTTTGAGGCTGGCGGAGATATTTACGGACATGAGAGATGGAGACTGATGAATAGACCGAGAATGGAGGAAAACAAGGACAACAAAATCAAGTGATAAGCAGTCAGAGGGTATTTTCGTAGCTGAGCAGTGCAGAAAGAAAGAATGGGAGACCTAAAAGGAAAACTGGAGAGTGCAAACATTGATTATTTGAAAGGCTGTCAGAAATGGTGGGACACAAAGATATTTGAGGATGAAAGCTTTCAAATGGAAAGCAAGACAAAAAAAACACGAGATGTCACGGCACACCTAAAATTACAAAGTTAGGAGGTCACAAAAGGATAAATTACTTTTAAATAAAAGTGACCACTCAACATGTCACTTTGGCATTCTGTGCATGCATTTCAAATAAGTTTATTCACCACCATTTACCAAGGTCACTTAGAAAGGTCACGGAAAGCGCTGAAGTGGACCCCCCTGTAGATGTGGGAATGTGCCTACCATGAAAAATAACCGTTTTGTTTTGCTTTGACAATTTCACTGATGAATGATGGCAGGAATGTCTCCGGACTGAAAACACGTCAATCACCGCATGCTAACTCGTTCAATTGTAAACTTCTAAAAACAGTTGGCGGTAAGAAAACACCAACGCTTTGAATTTACCATCCGGACATCTGAATAATTTTTATGTCTTTAATTTTTATCTAAAAATACACATATTTGTGTAAAGCTAAACAACTCGTACTGTAAATTTTTAAATTCATAATGCAACCTCAAAGCAGCAGTGCTGTCAAATTATTGCTAATGAATTATCAATATAAAGGTTTTCCTACAGAGAGCATTTTTGTTTTACAAAATTTGTCCAATTAATCAATCAAAATACAGAAAATTAATATTTTCCCATTTTAAGTTTGCCTGATACCAACTTTGAGGTTTTTTTTATTGCACAGGCGTTAGCATGCTGCTAGCATGCTGCTAGCTAGCAAGAAAGATGCAACCAAACGCAGGATTGCACAGCAAATTCACCAGATTTAAAACATCATTGTTGGCACATATTTACGAACCTGTCCGGTGACATTATGGGAGAAAAAAAAAATCATTTCCAGGTCTTGTTTAATTTGTTGCCACGACTTACTTGTAGTCATGACTTAAGTTGTTCCTATGAGTAGTTAACGAATTAAACAAGTCGTGATCGATGACTTAATTACTAACTAAATAGAAAACTTGTTCAAATTAAGTCAATCCCATGAAAGAAAGAAGTATGGGAGTCATTCCTACAAAATAAACAAGTTTTTCCCACGAATTATTATATTTACGTCGTTCCCATGAATTATTAAGTGGTTCCTATGTATTAAACAAGCTGTGCCCACGAGTTATTACGTTGTAATCACATTAATATTTTCTTTCCCCATATCGCCAGACGGGCTTCGTACATATAGGAGTACACGAGACTTTACGAGCACAGTGTTGAAACTTTGGTATTGCCCTTACTTGATAACAGAATATTATGCAGCTTGCTTTGCCGGTCAAATAAACGATCAACAGCAAACATTATTTTACTACAGAGGATTCTGGATACTGTTGCAGAGATTAATATCACTGGTGGCTAATTCATAAGAAATGTTCAGAACCACAAACAGAACCTCCAAAGATCTTAAAACGACTGAAGTGTTGCAAATCAGATGTGCAAACTTGCTTTGCTTTGAGAACAAAAAGCACAACAGACTACATTATGAGTAAGTGTTTTATCTAGTGTCAGCTACAGCGTTGTTTGGGCTCTTAAGTATCAATCACTCATGTTTTTTTATTTTTCCGTAGAGCATATAGGCTATAAGAGAAAGAAAATGCAGCTTCAGCAGATGGAATACCTTGGCACAATGCAAGGCGTTTGCAAAACAGACAAAAGGAGGCAAGGAAGATTTTGCATGTTAGCTTCTGCTATAATGCCAACTCAATCTCCACTGTGCGTATTAACGCATATAAAGGTATATTCTGTGTTAGAATTCATCAATGTGTAGTTATTTATAAATGTTATTAGATGGAGCCTCAAATATTCAAGGATTTCAGCTATTGGTGGGCAGATGTGGTTCGTAACCCCTGGAGAAACTGTAATTATTTCTGAAAAACTGACCATGATAAGGTTTTGTTTGAGCTTTTGGTGAACAGAATAAAATCTTAATGGATTATTTATTTTTTTAAGTTAAAAATCAAACGACATGAGATCCCGTTTACTTTCATGATAGTTTATCTCATTAAAGTAATTTTTGTCCGTTTGAGTCAAGCAGAAAGGATTTCAGACGCAGTCAGCTCCTCAAACTGCATACAGATTGTGACCCTTGCACTAAGAAAAACTCAAATTCTCCTCAATTTTTTGTTTTCCTAATAAGTTTTAGTAAGGCAAAAGGTGACTCATTTACGCTTCTGAGAATGTGACACACTGACCTTTTTCACCACGCTGTCCAGGGTTTCCGGACGGCTGATGTCAAAGCAGATGAGCACAGCGTCCGAGTCGGGATACGCCAACGGCCGAACGTTGTCATAGTAGGCCGAACCTACGGGGTCAAAAACACACACAGAGATATTTCCTCAGATGGGTTTTGGTTTGTTTTGTTACTCCGGCGAAGACTCGAACAATGGAGCACATTCAGAAGTAACAAATATGATTAGTTCAACTCGGCCCCTTGTTTACATCCGGAAATTTCGCGCATGCGCACAACACTGGAAGGCATAAAGACATGCTATCGTTGCCGCGGTAGAAGAATCCCGTTAACTAAATGAAACCTTAAGTTTAATTTAGGTTTAGGTTTCATCTAGGCACTAATTGAGGTATTATTAATTTAGTGCTATGCTCCTCAGCAAAAGGGAAAATGGCGCGGGAAAACCGTGGAAAAATAACTCAAAACCATTTTCCCCCCTCACTCTTGTGTGTCCGCTATGCTCGAAGGCATAGCGGACACACATAGCAACTGGCAACAACGCTACTATGCGTCAGGATTTAACACAAAAGAAACTACTCAAATATTTTCCTCACGAAAAACAGGACATTCAGTTCTTTACAGTATTATGTTTAGGCTTGATGTTGTTTTTGTGATTATTAATAAGTGATCGCTGTGGTAGATTAGCTGCCGCTGCTATTAGCTAATCCAGCACAGCTGTGGTAGATTAGCTGCCGCTGCTATTAGTTACTCTAGCACAGCTGTGGTTGATTAGCTAACGTAAACACCTGCTCTACTGATGATCTGAGTTGGTGTTTTTTAACTGAACACCATATTCTGCATGTTACGGTTGTCAAGGTGTAGCCATAACATGTAGATGTGATGCTATTGTTTTCTTACTTAAAACTTTTTTCTGACCTTGTTATCTTTGTTGTAGTGTAGACTATTAGTAGAAAAGCATACGTCCCCTTTTTCTTTGTATATCAGGCATACATTTAAGATTTAGCGAGTGATATTGATAACAGTTAAAACCAATGGTAGTCATCGGCATCCATCAGCTTTTTGCCCAACATCAGGGAAATGGGGATGGATCCTGTGACGTCATGCTGCAACTGGACTACAAGTGGATGTGATTTATTGCTTTTGAAGCAGACATGTGACAGGGACATAATGAGCAGCTTGAACAATGAGTCACCTGGTATTTCAGAGTGGCACTTTTTTTTGGCGCTGGCCCAGACTGAATTGGGCATTGTGACCAGGGCAGGGGACACATTCCGATCTGGAGACAACAACGTTCCCTTTGCATTTTTTCCCAATTGTCCGCACTAAGTGCCTTTGTCACCAAACACAGAGCTTTGTAAAGTTAACAAAAACATGTTCAGCAGTATATTCCAATGGAACCCAACTGGGGGAAAAAAACCTCCTACACAAAAATGTGAGTTTCAATGTTCTCTTAAAGCGACAGATTGATTTATGGTAACCAGACATTTCAATATTTGGGTTTGATTTCATATATTGACCAATAAACTAATTTGTGCAATTTACACATTTGTGCTTCTGGACTTTTCTTTGGTAAAAGAAGGAAAAAGTTACTTTCAGAAACTTTAATTTTATTATTATTCAGTTGTTTGTGACTAAATTAGACATTTGCTCTACATTTAAATCTTGTTTTTGAAACGGCTCGTTTCCCAGACACCAATAAACATTAACTTATTGCAACAACAACAAAACGGCGGGGTGTTTTTATTACACAGTTGAGACACAAATAAAAGAAAAAAAAACATGTAAATGATGAATTTTGTATAATAGATCCCCTTTAAACTGAAGGGTTTAGTTTTATTATATTCTCTCCTCTCTGACTCTTAGCAAACAGCCATTTTCCCCTCTGTGTTTTAGTATCTGATAGATGCAGAAAGTGGAAGTTTTTTGACAGTGTCATAAAATGCAACGGTTTCCTCAGAGTCCCTTAAACACACACACCCACACACACACACTCCGACAGCTGTAGCTCAGCATCAACTTTGATCAAACGGAGGCATATAAAGTTTCACTCCTTGTCCTTTGAGCTTTTAAACTTTCTCTCTAAATATTCCTGAGTGTTTTTTTGTGTTTTAGAGCCCAAGGCCTTTTTCATCTGCAGCAATTTGCCACACTTGTGGGTCAAACAGAAAATAAAAATAGTATGCAATAAAACAAGAGATCCAACCGGTGCAATCTTCAATTTATTATGGGACACACTCATCTGGGCAGAAGCCTTGGACACCGTAAAAGAAGTCATCTGCAGAGCTGCTGAGTTAGTACTTTTCCAAGAAGTCCACATCTATGTAGGCTGCGGCTGAGAAGAGTAATGTTTTCTATTCAGGTCTCAGCTTGAGCAGAATATAGCAACAAATGATCAACCCGCTTTTGCCCTCACAGGTAGATTATGACACAGAGATCTAACTTGCATCTGATTCATCACAGGAGAGACAGTTCAGTGGTTCAGGGTGGATATTTTATAATGTGTGAGTTTACAGTCCTTACGTGAAGAAGAAAATAAGTAAAATAAGAGTTATGTCAAATGAATGAGCTGCAGCATACGTTGCCTTATTTCAGAGGATTTAATGTTCAGAACCACAGCTCTGGAAAATATCAAGAGACCACTTAAAATGATCAGTTTCTCTGATTTTACTCTTTATAGGTTTATGTTTGGGTGAAATTAACATTGTTTTATTTTATGACTAAAATCCCAAGCAAAAACTTAGTATTTATTTGCAGAAAATGAGAAATGGTCAAAATATTGAAAAAGATGCAGCGCTTTCACACCTCAAATAAAGTTCATATTTATGTATGAATATGAACTAATAATGTTAGTTCATATAATGTTTTAACTCAGGAAGAGTTCAGGAATCAATATTTGGTGGAATAGCCAGGAGGTTTTATGCTTTTAATTTTTTCCAAAGCTGCAAAAGCTCCGCCTCCGAGACGCAGTGCCTCCTCTGAGCTGCAGGTTCCCACTCAGCTCCTTCAGACTAGCCAGCAGCAATTAGCAAACACCTGGTGGAGCTGTGCATCAGCCGAGCTCATTAGAGGAGCTCCTTCTCAGTGAAACGCTGGTAAAAACGTCGTTAAAGGGTTAAAAGCGGCGCGAGTTTCAGAAAGAGTAGGAGTTTTTTTAAAGAGACAGATGCTGAATACTGAAGTCACATTTCTTTTCAGTCATATTTATTATACATCACATTTTTATACCAACTGAAGGTAACATATTGTGCTATGGACAGGCACTTTGCCTGGAAAACACATAATACCGCTCCTTTAAACAAACGGAGTGGAGCAAATCACATGTGCAAACTTGCTTTCCTTTGAGTTCAGATCCTGAAAGGACAACAGTGAGGCGAAGAGTTTTGTCTCGCCTGTCAGCTGCAGCATTGTCTGGCCTCTCGGTATCAATCACTGACAGAAATGTTCCAGCTGGTTCACACGCCACGCCTCGTCTCTTTTTCACCAGAAATTTAAAAAGTTGTAAACAGAAATATTACATAAGGTGCAGAAAGTTTAAGGATTGTCTGCAAAATGTAAGTTTTTCCAGAATTATCAGTCAGCAGGGATGGAAAGAAATTACTTACATTTACTCTCATTGCTGTAATTTGGTAGAATTTTTGTAAAACCTCGACTTTTACTTTATTGTGAGCTTATTTTGAGTATTTTACTCAAATCTGAAATCGTATCTGTTGAGTAAAAATAAAAACAAAATACACAAAAACATTTGTTTATTTAACATTGATAAACAGTAAAATTGTGACTAGACTATAAAACAATTCAAATTATTGATTTGATGGGAAGTTGCTGTAAATAAATTAATCAGTGAAAACAGTAATTTGTACATTTTACAATTGTAGATTAATTATATATGTTGATCTTATGTTCATTTTAGGGAAAAAATTTTCCCTAGAGTTAAAACATTTTGTTTTACAGTGAAACAGAATTTATGCTGTTTTTTTACAGTGTAGCAAAAACAAACAAAAATCAATCAGAAGTACATATAATACCTCACAAATATCCACAATGCCACATGTTGCATTTTATCTAAAATTAAAAACGGTTTTAGACCAGTATTTCCTCTTTCACTATGTAAAATCTACGAGTGAAACTTTCTTCTGCTCACAAAAAATAAACTTAAAGTAACATTTTAATGAGGACAGAGAGATTAGCTCTTAGAGTAACTAATTTACCAAATTTGATAAATTTGGTAAATTTGGTCTGCAACATCAAACTTCATGCAGAAAGAAGCCAAGCTGCGAATCAAAAATGCTTTTTCAATTCTGTAAAACTAATAGAGTAATAAAAAACATTTTTAAATATATGAAAACGGTAATTAATGGGGGAAATCGATAACTTCCTAGGAATAAATTATCTGTTTATAAAGTTAACTAAAACATACTGAAATTATAGATATAGTATAATTTATTTTTGCATTTCTGAATGTTTTTATCAGCCTTTTGAGCTAATGTGAAATTGATTTCTTTTGTTCACACCGTCAGTAAATTAAGTCACTTCTTTGGTTGTTCAAACATATTTTAGTATATTTTGATAATCACTTTGACCTTTGTGAATTCTGCACCTAAAAATAAACCAAAGTATGAAAAAAAAAACTAAAACTCTAAACAATATTGAACTAATAAAAACTAGAAAATACACTCCAAAAATTAACTGAATTACTCAAAAATCACAACGAAACAAAAACAAACAACAAAACTATTACAACCCTGCGAAGCACAGCAAATTAGGAAAGTGAATTTAATTTTCCTGACATTAAATTTGGAGAAAATTACATGTTAATATTAAAATACATTCATATCGATGTTAATGCCATATTATATGTTAATAAATAATCCTATCTTAGATTAGTTTTAGGAGGCAAAGTAAATAATGACATTGTGAGAGTTTATAATTGAAAAGCTCTGATGATGATGAATAAATTCAAGCCGGACTGAGAGCCTCGCGGCTCCATGAAGTCTGCTAATCCTCGTCGTCGTTAATGTTTATCGATCCTTTCTGAAATCCTGCAGCCTCTCCAGGGACGATTCCTGCTGCTGCAGCAGGACCGGTCCATCTGTCTGCGTCCAAAACGCTCTGATCCGATTCATAAAAACGCCCCAGAGCCGGGGGGCCGGTTCGTCTCCGGGGTCCAAATGTGTCGATATACCAGCATCTACTTGTGTTTCCAGAAGTCACAGATTGGTTTGTAAATCAGGGAAATACAAACCTGATTTACAGGAATCAGACATTTTTATGTCTGGTTTGTGTGGATCAGAAGGAACCAGTCAGACTGAAGTATTCACAGGTCAGGAAAATACTTGAATGTTAAACAACAAATTAGCTTTCCTTTTTGCATCCATTATTTTCTGTGTTTGGATCAAAAATTATATCAGTTAGCAGAAACCAAAATGGAAAATGTCTCATTTTCTGTTTTAAACAAAATAAAAATAATTAAGTCTGCTTTCCAGTAAAAGTTGCTTAAAGACCTTTAAGCATTTTACATTTATATAAAACTACATTTGGTCTGTAAAAATCTTCCTTAAAGGAATTAAAGGGTCAGTTTGTATCAGCTGTCTGTGCTGGAAAGCAAAACAACGGTTAGATTTTGTGTTTTTGCAGTGATGCCAATTAAATTTTTGTCTGGTTTCTAATACAAATATCTTAGTGCACTTGAAATAAAACAAAACTTAAGTACAAGTAACTTTTAAGCAAGATATAGGAGCTTATTTTAAGCCGATAAAGTAAAGTACTATTTCCACTTATAACACGGGAAAATGTCTTGTGGACAAATCTGACACTGAAACTTGTACTTTTTAAATAAATATTCAGAAATGATTGACTTTATAAAAGCTCCTTTAACTTGCTGAAAAGTTACTTATGTTAGTTTTGCTTTATTTCAAGAGAACAAAGTTATTTGCACTAGAAAGTGTACAGAAACAGTTGGTAAGCTGTTGTTTTTTATTAGATCCTTGCAGAGGGAGAAATAATTTTTGAGTTCAGACTCAAATTTTATGCTGGTGCAACTAGATTCATCTGTGCAGAAGCTGCAGGTCTTTGCCGGAGCTTAAAAGTAAGAGATAACAAAAAACGGCGGATTTCCTGATCCAGGAAGAAGATGAGTGGATGAAACTACCACTTATCATATCATCTCACATAATTAACTCTGAAGAGCTAAAAGCAACAGCGCACCATTCAGTTCTGCTTTTTCTGAATGCAAATGGTTGGAAGTAAAAACCGGGAGCGAGTTCTGTAAGGAAATTTGTGTAAAAGCTGAAGTATTAGTGGCATCATGAGTCCGTCAGTGGGTAAAATGAGAGCTGTAAATCTGAGAACAGGAATGCTTTTTGTAAAAAAGTCTCAGCAACGAGCAACATGACAGTCAGCTGGAAAAAAACAGCTTGATTTGTTTGTTTCTTTGTTTCTGGAGGAAGCAGGAAACAAATTAATGGCTCTGATGGGGAAGTTTGACGAAGGTTTGCTGCTTTTAGGCCGATCTGCAAGAGATACGGAAAGACTTTACGTCTTTTCCAGGAGGGTCGTATTTCCCTCAGTGCGCTTCGCTAGAGAGAAATAAAACACGTTTTACAAAACTGCCTCCTTTACTGGAGGAATCCTTCATGTAATCCTGGTTTTAGGTATTCAAGTCACACTTTGTAGAGACTTTTACATAACTTTTCAGTTACACGTCACCGTTAGCAAAAAAAGAAATAATTTTTCTTTAAAAAAAGAGACTTTTTTATTGCAGCTTTAAAGTTTTTTTATTTATTTAATCAAAAATTGTATTGATTAAATTTGTATTAGCAATTTTTTTGTAAATGTTGAGGTTTTTTTAATATAATTTGACGGAGACCATTTTTTATAGCAGCTTTAATACGACAAAGATTTTTTTTAAATTGTTAATTTAATCAAAAATAGTAAAACACTTTGATTTACTTTTTATTAGCAATTTTTTTGTAACTTATGTGATTTTTGTTTTTTTCATAAAATGTAATCTCAACACAAGGATCATCCCTAATAAGAGTGATTGTACATAATAGATTTACAAAAGTAATTAATAAAAATAAATAATTTACATAAATTGCTGTCATATAATAAATATGTTTAGGTAATTTTTAAAAACTTTACAGATAGCATATAATTCTACTAAAATTTGGAGAAAAGGGAGAATCTGAATAAATGCTGTTTTTAATCTGTGCTACTTTTGTTTTTCTAAATCTGAAAGTTTTTTTTTTTTTATTTTATTTTTGGTTTTCAAGAGAGAAATAATTAAATGATGCTCTTGTGACGTTTAAGTTTAAAACATATCAATACAGTGCCCTCAACAATTTTTACCAGAAGATCCCTAAAAGCCTTAAAATTAGCCATACAATCCAGTTTAACTTCCCAGTTCCTATAAATGTTAAAAACTAAAATGTTCTGTAAATAATCTTCTGATTATCCAGTCAGCTCAGTACCAGTTATTTTGCTCAAATCAGTCCAATTCAAATGATTTTCTTCAGTTCTTGTATTTTTCTTGTTATTGTAAAAGAAAAAACTATTAATTTGTGTTGAATTATTTCTTACCACGGGATCCAGACACTCCCTGCTGAAGCATCTGGATGTTTTTCCTCGTGAAACAAAGTTTCGCCCAGTAAAACTGGCAAAACAACAAAACAAATTCTTTCTTTCCAGCTCATGTCCCATCAACGACCTCAGATGACATCATCATCTGGATTACCTGGAAGGGGGCGGGACTAGAGAGTCATTTACAAAGAACCACAGGCCATGATGGCTGAGTTACAGGTAAACACAACCGAGTCAGAGGCATCGTGGGAACTGTAGGATTAACGCCATCGAGAATTACAGGTAGAGGCAGAAAATATTCGCCTCCACCCAACTACTAGCTTAAAAATGATTCAGAACAAACCTTAAGCTTTTAATCCTTGTAGTCATAACAGGATCAACATAGTTTTGCTATAAGATCATTTGGATATTCTAAACTCGATTAGCAGCACAATTAGAAACTTGTACAATAAATCTGTTTTAACAGTATAAACTAGTTTTTAGAGCCATTTCATTTAAATGTATTTAACTTACGTAACTAATTATTAATAATTTGGCTAATTAATATGCAATTTATCACTTTCCCCACTGAAAATGATTTTTTTTTTTTGTGAAATAGACAATAGTAACTGTTTGCAATAAAAACCAGAATATGATCTGCTTGGGTTGCTAGGTGACGGGCAGAATTCCATGGGGGTTGCTAGGTAACGGGCTGGGATTTGCTGGGGTTGCTAGGTGATGGACAGTGCCTCCTGATTTGTAATGTTATTTTCCAAATGTTTTTGAAGAGTAATTTTCCAGACACCAAAAAACTTTAACTTATTGCCAATAAGTGGTCAGCTGTTTTTAAAAAAATATATAATTTTTGGTTCTTGTTTATAGAAGAAGTAAAGACCCAAATGAATGTACAAAAACATGAAAAATTTAAATTTTGCATAATTGATCACTATAAATATTAGTCCTATTTAATGTTTTAAGATATACTTGTGTAAAAATTTTGCCAATAAACCTAATTTACTGTGTGGATTGGATCATTTTTATGCATAAACAAGAATTTAGATTTTATTTCCTGTAATAAATGGCAAGAGTTTTGAAGGGAAGTTACAGTCCAATAAATCCTGAAATCCCCAGTGCTTTTTTTTTTTTTTTTTTTTCTAAATTAATAAATAAAATAAACACGGGATGAAAAAACCCACAGTTAAAAACAACTTGAGTAATTTAAGATTTAGTATGGGAAGTATGCAGGTCTGAAACTGAAATGGTCACTTTAAGAAAAGAATGAGAACACAAAGTGAAACCTTCAACCAGTCTAATACCAGATTTTTTTTTCATTTTGCTACAAACCATCTGGATTTGGCAGAAAATCTCTTTGTGATGCTACATTTCTTGCTCAGTAGGCCCAGAAGGAGAGCGCTGCCAGTGAGCTTCGCTTAGCAGGAATCCCTAAAACTAATAACCGAGGGAACAGATTGCATCTGGGCATCTCCTCTTCACGTTAAACCTCCTGGCTCCTCTCTGCAGCTCCAGCGCTGCCTCATGTTCTCCTCATACATGGAAACCAGAATGCTTATGAATGTCTGCATAAGCAGAAAAACGGGCTGCCGCATCAGAAAAACAGAGACGTTGAAGGTTGAACTGATTGTTCACAGTCTTGCATCATAAATAAGGAAATGATTGAGTCTTTAGTGGTGGGAAAAACCCTTAGGTTCCCTGTGTATTAATCAAAACAAGGTGCATTGTCTCGTTCTCTCTGCTAGTAATGAACCAACTATCTGCTCTGAATCATTACATAGTAATAAACTGTTGTTTCTCTCATCAGTTTATACATTTTATACCATCAGAACCTTAAAATATCAAAGTTTAAAGGCACATGTAGATATTTAAAGGGTAAATAATCCCAAATCAACTTTTGTTTTGGCTGGTAATGGATTATTTAGGGCTCTATCTTTACGTTTTAAGTTTGTTTAGTTCCACATTATTTTGTGTAAAAATGTCTAGATTTGTCAATTGTTGGTTTTTTGATAAAAAGTAGATAACGGGGTTTGAAAAGTCGCAAACTATAGCAACAAAGTTTATAAGTAAGCCACACTGTTTCTCTTAGCCCTTTCATTCATCCCAAAAGTTGGCCACGCCCCTCAGTGTATCTTGGCCCCGCCCACTTTCTGGAAGTGTCCAAAATTTGTCTGGGGAGGGATCATACTTTCATATTAGGGATATTTACACTTTAAGTTATTTTAAGTTTAAAAAAATAGATTATGTAAAAAAATATCACTTTCTGTAAGTTTACAAGTTTGTATAAGCTACATGAACCACTCACCTATTTGTAGTTTAATATTCACAGATTTTTTCTATCCGGAAAATTAACATTTTTTGCGTTTTTTTTTTTACTTCCATTTGGGTTTCTACTGTTTCTAAAAACAACCCCAGTGCTCAGAAAAACCTCAATAAGTGAATTTTTGGCAATAAGTTAATGCTTTTGGTGTCCGTTTCAAAACCCCCCGGAATTTAGCATCACAAATCAGAAAAGTACCTGTTACCTAGCAACCCCAGTGAAGTCCAGCTCGTTACCTAGCAACCCAAGCAGAGCTGCAGCAAGTTTGCTTTAGCTGGTTTTACTGCCGTATGCACTTTGAAATGTTTTTTGTTGACCTACGATCCAGAACCCATTTGCTGCTTTCTTGTTGACTGTGCAGGAGGCTCTACTTCTGCTTTTCAAAGATGTATGACTGTACAATTGTGCATCCATTTGCAGCCATTTTCACATGTGAGTGTAAATGTTGAGTTGGAGTCATGATCAGCAGCAGTTAATTTAGATTTAAAGTGACAAGAGAAACTGATGAAACTAAAATCCCATTATCTAAGAATGATTTTGTTCAAAACATGTAATGAAAATGTTTTAAATGGACGCATCCTAACCTGTTCATGGAAACATATTAGGTCACCTTTAAGTTCTGGCTACATCTGGGACATTTTAGATATTTAGGTTTAGCTTATTTTGAGTTATCAAATTCAAGCAAGAGAAAAATTTAATTGAATCTGTGTTTGTGAAGCTGTTTTAGGAGAACATTTGAATCTCTTGTGATATGTTTGAGTTTAAAAGCAAATGTTAGTAACAACATGTTGGTAATGATGAGGTTTGACTGGGTCTTCCTCTGGGAAGGGGAGTGGAGTCGCATCTGGGCCATTGATTTTCAATGTACTCTTGTTTTCTAATGGGCTGCATGAGCAGAAGACGATCTGACCATGAAATTCCCCCGATTCTTATTCACTCCTCTTTCACTCCTGATTACTCCAAAACTTCATCCGTTTTGCCACAGATAAACTCACAACAGCAGCTTCTTGGTAAAAGTTGAGCTGCTTTCTGTCACGTCTGGGCTGCGCTTTCAAGGAGCCGCCACGTAAGTGGGGTCATAAAAGTGGCTCATGAATGAGTGATGGGTTCTGGAGGCAGTCTGTGCCGTAGACGCTGCTGACCTGCATGGATAATCGCATCCAACTGGCAACTGAAAGGGCAGACGGGGCCAGAGATGTTTGCACAGCGTGAGCATCCATGTCCGCCAAATCCTCGAAACGTTTTCAGACGCAGCGATTCAAGGTTTCAACGTGAAACTCAACCAGTTTCTCAGCTCACTTTTCAGATAAATATATATTTTTTGTAGCTTATTTCAATGTAGGATTTCTGCATAAAGAACAAGATGGATTAAAATTATTCATTGCAATTACAGCTCATTTTGCAAACATCTGCTTGTTTGGACTCGTGTTTCTGGATTTCAGTCAAATTTCCTGTCTTGATTCAGCTGCGGAGAAGCATTTCGCTCTTAAGATGCTAATTTCTCCTCCCATATTTACCAACATGCCGCTAATTGAGCCTTTTAAATAAGTGGAGGAGGCGTTTGAAGCATTTTGTCCTGAAAACAGCTGCCTAAAGCGAATGAAATCAAAACATGGAGCTAAAAAACAGTTTAACTCTCTGAGGGAATGAACTAAACCGAGTGAAATAATCTCCTCTTACGAACTAAACAACGCTGATTATAGCAATTACACAGTTCTGAGGAAAACTATTTGGCCCTCTACAGTTTATTTTTCTCTCATTTAATTTTTTACATGCTCAGGATTTTCTTCATTTCAGACCCTACAAATGACTTTACATTTATAAAAAATTACATTTTTAACTGTTTTTTCCAGATTTTGAATCTCAATTCCATTTTTTTGTTGTTTTTTTGCGTTCAAAAAACAAGTTAATTATATGAGACAGAAGAAAAACGTAAATGTCAGACAACAGAAAGTAATAATAGACGCCGCTGTTTATCAAAATGGTTTTGTCACAAGATCATAACAAGACGAAGAAGCTAAAAAAAAAAAATTAAAAAGCAAAGCTTTCACTGCTGTTTCAACCATTGTTTACTAGATGTAGATAATAACTATGGACCAGAAGAATTTCTTTTTATTTACTTATTTCAGTTATTTGTGACCAATAATGTAAAAGTTTCAGATTCCGATGCACTGTTGTTAAAATTGAGCAAGATTTATATGGATTCAAGGTCTTTCAAACAAGAAATAAAGTTTAGGAATAAACTTTTCTTAAAACAGAAACAAGAGAGTTTCACAAAAGGAGACAATTATCTATAACACTGCAGCTTTTGGTGCAGAAAACGACTGCAAAGCGTAAAGATTTACTGATAAATTCATCAAATTACCCAGGTAAAAGTCTCATTTTAATGCTGTTACATGATTATTTATAATTAGACTCTGGGAAATGTTGTCATAATTAGCCCCAGGCGATGTAAAGGTCACCTGTTATGATCTAATATGTGACCTTTTTCAAACCTCACATTGGAAAATTGGCTGATTATTGACTACAGCAGTGAAAATATGTTAATAGCGAGACTCGGTAAACATTCACTTTGTTATAAACAAAACATCAAATCAACGCAGCCGAAGATTTCCTGCAAGTTTTTATAAAATGTCTGTAGGCAAATTCATAGAAGAAAAGGTATTTATGTATTTGTTTTGCACATGATTTCTACACATTCTCTGTAAATTTAAAGAGTAAAAAACACAATTTTCACTCCCCCACAACAATTATTCAGTGTTTCTCAAACTTTTTCAGGCTGAGAACCAATTAACACGTTTAACAAACACTCACAGACCATCTAACATCTAGATACATACCATCTAGAATGAAAATGTTTCTTAACTCACTTTCTGCTGTTTTCTTTGTTCATCCTGATTAGGAGAGCGGTGCTGTTTTGTAAATGTGACGGGTCACAACAGAACCATGAACAAATCTACTCTGGGAATGACGACGTACTGATGGAAACCAAAAACCAAGTTGTTCTTTACTGCAACAATAATAATATTAAAACTTTACGGCTCTTTGTAATTTAAAGGAAAAACAGACTTGAGTTGAAACAAACATTTTCTCTCAGCCTGAAGAAAGCCGGATGTAAACAATAATTTTATTTTTGGTGTTATAGATGCAGTCAGTCAGCAGGGGGCGCAGCGCTGCTCAACGCTCTGCGATCAGTTGCAGAACGTTTGTTTTTAGATCACTATCGCGATCGTCAATCTAAAAACAAAACATCTGCAACTCACCTTGAGAAACTGAAAAATGAATTCCTCCAATCATGTAAGTTACACATGTCAAACTCGAGGCCCGGGGGCCAAATGTGGCCCGCCGTAGCTCTTTATGTGGACCTCTAGACTCCAAATTACATGAATAAGTCCCACCAGGTTTTCAACAAATCTGCAAAACTCACAAAATCTACAAATTCCCATAATTCTTTCAGATTTTTACCGCAAATTTTTCTCAAAATTGGCCAAGTTATAGTTAGTTATATGATGTCAAGGTATAGTTAGTGATAGATACGGCGATTAATAAAAAGTCACCATATATATTATACATTAGCACAAATATCACAAAAAGTCCTTACAAATATTTCTAAATTAGCTCCACAAAATTAGTCATTTTGATTGCAATAAAAAAATAAAAAAATCACGAAATCCTGGTTGGACTGATGAGTGTGAAAAGATGTTCAATTTTAAGAAACACTTAATAAATGCCTAACCAAACAGCTGTTTATTGATATTGTAACAGTTTAATGGTTTTATCAATCCATTCTGGCCCTTTAAGAACATTCAGGTTTTTGATTCGGCCCAAAATGAAACTGAGTTCGGCACCAATATCTTCAGCTTTTCTTTTAAGTGACTCAGTCTCAAGAAATGTATCCGTTATTAATTTTAAACACAATCCTTTGGTAAACTAACTGTATGTGAAAGGTGCTTTAATCGTATCGTAACTTTGTTTCTTTAATCTCACCTTGGATGCAGTTTGTACAGTCAATCCTGTTCTGAGTCATAACATTTCAAAGTATTTAATTTGTCTACAGATCCAGCAAAACTAAAATACTGCTGGAGAAATCCATTTCAGGAAAGCAGAAACTTGTCACAGCTCAGAAAGTCCAATTGCAGCTTCTGAACTGCAGGAGTTTTGGATTACCAGAGAAAATTAGGTGATTTTCTTTCTTTGTATCCGTGAAGACGGTTACAAAGAAAGAGCAAGCTAAGCTAATCGGGTGGCAGAGTGCTGAGGGGGCGCGGCCGTCACCGCGGGTCTCCTGACCTTGACTCGTTGGAAACACAGAGACCAAAAGGAGCTGCAGAGCGGCTGACAGCAGGAGAATATTAGGAGGAATGGATCAAATTAAACAGGAAACTGCAGAGAGAAGCAGATCCAGACACATAAACCCGCTACGGCTCTCGGGTCAGCTCAGATCAGATTTTAAAGTGTCGTTTCTTTTTATGTATATTTGAAGAGGAACAAGGAAAACTGCTGCGTCATCGCAAGTCCCTCAGGTTTAACGGCGAAACAAACGGACTTCTGCTGATTTGAGTTGCTTTGAATTAATAAGAGAAACGGAAACAAAGATTCAGTAAAAATATGAAGCGAGTTTGAATCACAGAATCACTGCTGCTGGAGACTGACTCTGACGTTACTTTAAAATGAATTCATGGCACATTTTTACATTTTAAGGCATTAACATGGCAAACATCTACGCATTTTATTGAGATTTTTCATCATAAGCACAAAAAAATGCTTAATACTGAAGTAAATGGAACAAAATTAATGTTTTTATTTTTTCTTAAACAAAAATTTGAAAATCGTGTTCAGCGCTCTTCAGTAAATAGTTCAATTTGCTTTATTTATTTAGATTTTTTGTTCCAGTCAGTATGGATGCAGAGTCTGTATCACCTATTTTAAAGTTTTGCCACAGAATCTCAACTGAGTTTAGATCTGGGCTTTGACTGGGCCGTTCTGATACATGAACCAGCTGAGGCTGTATATTCCTGCCTTTGGATATTCATGACGCTTCCTCCACCTGCATGCATGTTTCTCTTTTATTAAACAAGTTTCTTGTTTTATTTAAAATTTGTGGTAAAAAGAAACAAATCCAGACACAGGAAGTGACGACCCGTGTTCCACTGCGGCTGCAAATATTTGACAAAAAAGCATCAATGTGTCTCTTCGTAATGCAGTTATACGAGAATCCTTTTGATTTTTGCATCAGAAACAATTTACATATTTAAATAAAACTACTTTATACATTTAACGTTTTGCAGGTTTAGTGCATTATTGAGCAGATAAAACAAAAAAAGCGAAGAAATTTATTTTACCAATTTATTTCTTAAAAATGAATTGGTGTCACTTTTCTGTTGTATTGTTTTATTTCTCGGGTCTCATTAGAAAAATCATTTTCTGTCCTACCATAACAAATGTAATTTGAATAGTAGGGTAGTGAAGAAACAAACAATAAGGAATAAATGTCAAATTTAGTGACATTATGGCAAATTTTTAATTTAATTTTAACAACAAAACTGAATAAAGTGTGTGAGCTTCACAGCTGAAAGACAAACGATCGAAAATAACAACGGTTATTTATTATTAAAGGGTTTTATTCCTCAGATTATTTTTTTCCAGTGTCAGGTTGTGCTATTGCAGTAAAAGATTAATTTATTTTAAGTATTAAAGGTTCCAGGTGGAAAATGTGAGTAAATTTACATTATTTAGATGAATTATTTTACATAAAGGGAACAGATGTAGTAAAATGTCATAAAGCCTCAAGTTAAAACATTTTTTCTGAATATCATCTCAAAAAACAGTGCTGAGGTCTAACTACAGTCTTGCTTAAAGCAACACTTTTTGTTTTTATTAAAGAAATAAAAATAAATCATAATAATGCAGAAAAGCTTCAATGCAGAACTCGATTTAATTCGCTGGACATGAAATTGGAAGAAATAAACGGTGAAAGTTGCAGCTGTTTTGTTTCTTTTGACCTTTTCCAGCATCTTCAGAGCAAATTGACCTTTTGGGTTGGAAGAAAACCTCTGCGCTCTTTGAGTGCTTAACTTTCCTCTGTGGTGTCTTTGCTCGTTATTCTAACCGAAGGAATTGAGTAAAATAAGAAATGCATGGAAATTGAAATGTTAAAGGTGACCTGAACAAGAAAACATATAGTATTTTCAGAATGAACCGTTTTAGGGCGTCTTGTCACTTTAAATACAAATGAGCTGCTGCTGGACCCCTATCTCAAAGTAAGTCAACTTTATGTGTCGCACATTTCAGCAACAAAGCGACTCAAGGTGCTTTATGTAATAAAAACAGAAAATTACAAAGTTATAAAGAAAACATCATAGAATAAACAAATGAACAGACGCTATATTTTGATGAGTGCCAATATCAAAATGGCTGCAAACAAATGCATAATTTTAAAAACCGTACATGTTTGAAAAGCAGAAGTGGAGCCTCCTGCACAACCAACAAGAATGTAGCAAAACATTTGTCTTTTCCAGCAGCCATTGTACAGCTCAAACGGCGCTAAAACCAGTTAACCGAACGTGTTGGAGCGCCGATTGAGTTGCTTGGTAATGAGGAGAGTTCCCCTGGTGTTGCTAGGTAACGGGGAGAGTTCCCCTGGTGTAGCTTGGTAACGGGAGGTTTTTGATACAGCTCATTTTCCAGGCACCAAAAAACTTTTAATTATTGCCCTTTTTTTTAAAGGGTTGGGCTGTTTTTTTAGAAGCAGTTGATCCCTGAATGGAAAAACCAAAACATTCAAAATGTGGATTTTGCATAGTAGTTCCCCTTTAACCCTTCTAGACTGAACGTATCGCCGGCAATCCAACCAGATTTCCAGTACCATAATCCCGCCACACATTGCGCTATCTGAAAAATTCAAACGGTTTCTGAAAGGGGAGACGTAGCGCTTTCCAGCCGATATCAGGTTATTACGGTAATTTCCCCCCAACGTAGCAGGGAGTGAAATTAATCTGAGGGACGTTCTTTTAATAGACGGTAAATTGCAAAAATAACTTGCCAGATATTGAAAGTTCCAATTGTTATTGGTAAATGGGCAAATATATTTACTCAAGGGACATTTAAAGAACTTTGTACAATTAAAATAAGCAGAAATATCCAGGCGGACATTGGAGGTTGTGTGAGTTCTAGCAGAGGACATTTGTTTTGTCAGGAAGTTGGAAAAATGGAGTTTGTTCTACGTGGCAGGAAGTTTGAGCCGACTCGTGGTCTTTGTAATGGAGGCCGGCGTGAGCAGGCAGTGGGCGGTGAGAGGAGATGAAGAACGTAGGCGACAGCGGGCCAAGCGTTTGGTCACACAGGCAGCGGCTGATTAATTAAACCCCCGGTTTGTGTGCAGCTCCGCGGCTCGTCTGGCACCTCGCCGAACGCCGTCTCATTTCTCTGAGACACAACACAGCCTTCCTCATTCGCCGTTTTAATAATAATGTGTCTTCCTCTGACCTCTGACCTCACACTAACATCTTAATACGGTAACGAATCCCTCGCTAGTTTGTCATAACTTGAATTCAGTTTTCAGATTTTACCAACTCATCTCAATAAATATTGTTTTATTTACTTATTCAAGTGTTAATTTGAATAAGAATAAAAATTTACGCCATTCCAGTAAAGTTACCAAACAAGTTTTCCCCACTGTTGGTGGAAATAATTACTTTCTGGAAGCAAATTTTCACAGATTATTTGGAAAAGACGTTAAATTTAACTGGAATCAACTTATTTTTTGGTTCATACAATCAACTACTGTAAACATTAAAACTAAATATTTGTTTGGAAAATGCGAGAAAGCAATTAAACTTGAAGTGTAGATGAAACCTGAGTGAAGCTGCCCCCACAGTTTTGTCTGATCCTTAAAATCATACAAACATTCTGTCAAATGTTTGTGCTGCTATAATTTTAAAGATATTAAGAAATGTTTCCAGAGGTCATGAAAGGTCAACCAGCACCCACAACCTTCTTCAAATCAGATAAAATCAACTTGACTACATTTGTGCAGCAAAATCTTTTGTTTGTGCTGCTTCGACTTTTAAGATATTCATGAAATTTTTTATTTGATTTCGTAAAAGTGGGGGAGCCTGGTTGACCTTTTGACCTTTATCCTTTTATTTATAACTTCAAAGCCAAAGTGGCACAAATTTTTTTTGCAGCACAAACATAGTGGAGTTGATTGACACCAATTTTGTCTGAATTGAAGAAGGTAGGGCTGGTTGACCTTTCATGACCTCTGGAAGGTGGGAGGGTCTTGTCGTCACTCAGATGAAAGATGTAACAATCCATCTGGAAGATATGAAAAATTTCCCCTTGACCTTCTTTTGTTCAGGTTTTCTTTTCTCTTTCTGTGAGAATTAAAAATAAAAATTGAATTGAAAAAAGGGAAGGAATAACAGTCTAGATCCAAACAACTCAAAGCCTCCAAAACATAATTTGTTCCACTTTGTTTGATGCTAATGACTCCTGACTTTAATTTAATTTATTTTATTTTATCTGGAAGGGACAATGCACATCAATTTACATTTTTGTAAATGTGCCAGAATTAAACAAAATGCTGTTTTTTCTCCGAACCATGACTAATTTCTCTTGCTAAAACAAAAAAAATATTACACAAGTAAGGTTAATATGACTTAACAGCACATTTAGTCAATAAAATGGAAAAAAAAAAAAGCTACAACACAATGATTTTAAAAGTTATGAGGTAATTCAAACTAAATTAGTTCTTTATATACTTTTATTGAACACTTTTGTTGTTGTTTCAATAATATTAATAAAAATGACAAAAAAGACAAAATAATTGAGATTCTCAGATTTGTAATACAGGTAGGTTATGTTAAAGTTGCAGAAAGTTGAGTGGAAGGAAAAACTGTGGCAGAAAAGAGTGCACAATGAACGGCGATAACTAATAAAAACTAAACTGAAACCAAACAATATTTAGCTAATAAAATCTACCAAGCGCACTCCTAAACCTAACTAAAACTCACAGGACAAAAGTAGAATAATCTTCTGAGAAATTTGCAAAAAATAAATGCTTATGAATGTCTGATGTAAATTAACTTTTCAGTTGTATTTTAATTTACAGATATGCCCCTAAATGTGTTTCAAATTTCACCTCCAAACGACAGAAATGTTGTTTGAAAAACTGGACTAGTTTCTGACTTTCATCTGCAGAGAGACGGACAATGAACGCCAAACTCATGCCGCCGTCCTGAAAGCTTTTCTACGTCAGCCACGTTTAACGCATGCCTGCACATTCCCACACACACATCAGCAAAACTGCCTCCAAAGGCCTTAAACGCAGCAGTAAACTGCCTGAAAAGTGGCAAAACAGGAGCAGGATAATCAAGTTTCAAAGATCTGTTGGTAATTCTGCATTTCTTCAGTGTTTGAAACAAAATAATTAAGCATTTACAAGCGATATGTACACAAATCAGGTTCATTTTGTTGAATCTCGTCATCTTCAGGTGTAAACTGAGTCAAATCAAACCCAGATTTGCCGAACCAAAGGTTTGTACCAGCTGCGTCGCTAACAGGAAGGAGAATAAATAATGAATGATGTTCTTGAAACAGCAACCCGCAGCAGCAAGCAGATAGCTGTTTTTGAAGGGACGGTGCAGCCCATTGTGTAAACACAAACCCAGCGATTGGAGCCGAAGCAGCGACCGCAGACTCTCTGATAGTAACCTTGTTAAATATATAATTAGCTGCCTCTCATTTCCCACAGGTCTGGTTACCACTGGCCAGGTGAATCGTTGGTAGAAATACAGACTCTGGAAAGGCTTAAGCCGCTTCCTTTTGTCGTGAGAAGCCACAATTTAATGTGGCATTAGAGGTTCATGGTGGTCAATGGCCAAAATCGATGAGTTAAAAGTAATCAGGAGTCATTTTTCTATTAAAAACACCGTTTTAATTGTTAGCTTCTTTCATTTTACCCGCTCACCAATACATTAAACATGTAGTGTTTCAATAAAACCAGTATACTGTACTGTCTGAGAAAGGTTCTCAGATGTTTGCCTTAACAGAAAACAAATATTGCATTTTTCTTAACTATATTTGAATGTTTTTTTATTTTATTGGTCTCAAAAAAAGTTTTGTTTTAAAAAAAAAAAAAAAAAAAACTCTGTGTATGTAGCCAGGCTGTGCGAATGTAGCCATTCTACAGCACATAAAACCAGCTGACTAAACGTACTGGAACTCAGTTCGGGTTGCTAGGTGACGGACGGAATTCCACTGGGGTTGCTAGGTGACGGGCAGAATTCTGCTGAGGTTGCTAGGTAACGGGCTGGGCTTGTCTGGGGTTACTAGGTGACGTTACATTCAAGAAGGTTTTTGAGTTTGAGTTTGACTTTATTGAACGTAGTGTAATAAAATAAAAATAAATTTAAAACAAAAGCAAAGAAACGGCTCATATTCCAAACACCTAAAAACTTATTACCAAAATAAGCAGCTGGCTGTTTGTTTTTAGAAGCCGTTGAGACCCAAATGGAAGCAATAAAATCTGCAAAATGTGAATTTTGTGTAATAAATCCCCTTTAAGTGTCAATGCTGTCAACCATTTCTTGACAGTCGGTTTCAGGCCTCTCTTGATATGAGGAAGTTTGTTTTGTTTTTTGCCGTACAGATTTAGACGCAGACATATATTTAGATCGAATGGAGGCTGACGGGAGCATTTAAAACACATAAAGAGAGCATTCTTTGTGATATTAAACTCAACCCAAGAGGCTGTTCATCAGGTCTGATCACATTTCCAGCAGTATAGTACATGCTGAAAGAGGAACTTTATTCTTAACTAAGGAGGAGAAAATTACTGTTTGAGCGTCCCACTGGCGTAATTGTTATTCACAAAACAACTCGGTGAGGAAAGAGGTGTGTTTGAACGAGGCATCAGTTTCAGAAGGCGTTTTGTATGAAACATGGTGGCCTCACCCACGGGCCAGCAGCAGCTGCAAGCAGCTCTTAATCTGCAGCTTGTTTAGCTGGTCTGATGGGTGGCGGCCGCTGCACCGACGTGCATTAAGCTCCTCTCTGCACTGCATGTGGAGGTTTGTCTGAGTGTTGCCACATAAAAGTGAAGGAAAGTGTAAGAGGTTTAAAGGTGCCAGAGAGAAAAAGACTCGTTTATATCTACAGAATAAAAATATCCAAGTCAAATCCTGAAAGTCTGACTCATGCTGCCATTGAAAAACATTTATAGCATTTATAACCCTTGACGTTATAAACATCAAAGCATTTTATTTAGGTATTATGCGACTCAATATCTGCAGGCAAAAACAATAATTTTTCATCTTTCTGTTGCAGGAGTTTGTTTTTCTTTCACCAAATCAATTGTTAGTGATTTTGATTTTGAACTCTGACAAGTGAACATGAACTCAAAACAGATGAATGAAATAAGTTTTATATCATAAAAACGAGGTTTTTACAGCATTTTGACAAATTGAGGCAGGAGTTTTGTTGAAGCCTGGTGCATCAATATAGAAATACAACTCTGGTTCTTTAGCTTGTTCAGTAATTATATTTTAAGCTTGGTAACTTTTTTACAGAGAGAAATATATTAGAAACAAGGCCAAAACTTCTTCTAGTTGTAAAGTGGAAGGAAAAAGAAACCTTGTTATCAAATAAGTTTGTATATAAAACTCTTAAAAGTGAGGTGCATATCTGTATTACTGTACTTTAAAAATTACAACTAAATACCTTAAAAAGTAAACAATACTCTCACTTGAGTTCATCTGTTTTTAATTTAATCATAGCATCTACAACTGTTCTGTGACATAATTAGAGATTATTAAACATTAGTATGAAAAAATAAAATAATTGAACATTTTATAAATTTACTTTTTCAGTGACTTGGAACAGAGGTGTCCAAAGCGTGGCACGTGGGCCATTTGTGGCCCTTGAAATTATTTTATTCGGCCCCTGAGCATAAGTCAAGAATGGTAAAAATTTGGCCAAAAAAAAAAAAAAAAAATAGAAAGCAATAGCTAATCTCAAAAATTTTTAAATTTTCTGTTTTTGTTTTCATAAGGAAACAATCTGAAATCGTTTTTATGTTTTAGATCTTTAATGATTTACAGATTTTATTAAAAAAAAATTTATTATTTGATTACAGAGTATTAAGGCCATGCTCAGAAGATAAAAAAATTAAATTATGATAAAGTCATTAAATTAAAAGAGTAAAGCTGTACTATAATAAAATCAGAATAAAGCAAAAATAAAGTTAATATTATGACTTTATTCTTGTTATATAAAATTTATTCTTGATATATTACAACTTCATTATCTTATTATTACAGCTTTATTCTCTTACAAGTTTATTCTCTTAATGTTATAATTTTATTTTTGTAATTTTATCACTTTATTCTTGTAATTTCATTTTTATTTTTTGTTTTTTCTCCCTAATATTTTGTCAAACTATTGAACAGGTAAAAATAAAAAATTAAAAAAAGAAAGACAGAAAAATCACTTTAATTTTTTTTATTCAGTTTGGTCACCGATGGCTTAGACCTAAATCTAACTGAGACTTGCATCTACATGGGCAGGCCACACTTTTCAGATCTTTATATGCAAAACATTTTTTCCATTATTTTTCTTTCATTTCACAATTTTGTGCTACTTTGTCCTGAATCATAAAATCCCAGTGAAGCACATTGAAGTTTGTGGATGATGACATGCTGGACGTTCACTGGCTGAGAACATTTTTCAGCTCAGTGTGATTGAAAGCACAGAATAAACACCAGTGAGAGTAAAAACTCAATATGAAGACGTCAACACTTTGCATGTCAGAAAAACGAACCATCAAACTGAATGTGTTGCTTATTCCTCTCCAAACTGTGAAACTGGCACATGCATGTGTGCCGATACCGATGACAGCTTGTTACAGTTCATAATTAATGATACATGAAAATGTGACGACAGTGTAAAAACCGTACAGGAAGAAATGCTTGGCAGAAAGCCTTGAAGCGCTCAGGAAATGTCTTTTTGAGGTAGAGACGGCAGCTTTAGTCTACCTACCTGAAGTGTCCCACATGTTCAGCTCAATCCTCTGCTTGTCGATTTCAAAGCTGGCTGTGTAGTTCTCAAACACGGTGGGAACATAGTTCTGCAACGAGATGGCATGAGGTCAGAGAAATTTGGGCAGCATTTTCCTTCCATAGGACAGTCAGATTTATATTTTTAACATAAATTGCCGTGTTTCAGAGAGAAACCAGCGCTGAATGTTAAGAGGAATTAGATGGAAAATAAAGCATTTCACAGCTTTGACTCATTTTCAAAGTTAAGAATTTATGTCCATTTGCTTTGATTATGTAAATAAAGATACAAAGTTATAATAAATAAATCAGTTTCTAGCTTCTAAATTGATACCAATTTATTTAGAGATTCCATTTAGTTACAATTAAGGAAAACACACACGACTGTGTAATGATAGCATTGATTTTATTTCTTTAAATTGATTTTTGTAAAGGTACAGTAAGAAGGAAATCCCTGCCAATCGTGCTTTTGTTTGGGTTGATGACGTCACAAGAGGCACGTGCCAATGAAGGTGAATAAGAAACTTTGGATAAATTTTGAAATAGATTTCAGCCACATTTGAATAAAGATAAGTTCAACTTTATATATCTGAGGCAGAAGTTGACTTATTTATTTATTTATTTATTCATTTATTACATATTTTATCGATGTTACATGGATTACTGTTCACTATGCTTAATAATTTCGACGGTATTTACTTCCAAGCAACAACTTCTCATATTTGAAACCCTTTGTGTATGCTACAAGTAAAATCATAACTTGAATTGTTTGTTTAGCAGTTTTATTACAATCTTAACATAAAAGCCCTTAATGTTTGTTGAGTAGAAGCGATGAAGTGCGCTCCTGTGCTTCTCGGTGCGCAAATGTGCGCAAAGTGACATTATCTGTCAGCTGGAGACTGATTTAATTACTGATTTTTCTTCCTTTTCTAAAAAATAAAAAGTATAAAAAGTAAAATGATCATAAAAGTTTGTTTAAATATTATCGTTTTTGGATATTTTAACTAAACTAGAGACTGTATGTCCGTTCCAATCGTATCCATGTTTAAGAATATATATCAAAATCTATAAGTCATAACTTAAGTCATACGTCTTAAATCATAACTTTAAGACTAACAGCTAATAAACAAAAGCTGATTTTTCAAGTTTTATGCCAAAACAGTTAAAATTTAAGCCGTCTCATCGCCTTTTTATGAGGCTTTACGCACCGCAGCTGATGAAATATCCGCGGATGCGTTTTGTTTTCTTAAAATAAAAAAATGTGTTTTTACCTCTGGATACGAGTCTTTGGCAAAAACATGAAGGAGAGCCGTCTTCCCGCACTGAGAGTCCCCGACCACCACGATCTTACAGCGAAGTAAAGCCTTGCTCTCCATCACTGGATGGTTCTGCTTGTCATTTAGATCCGGTCTGCGGGTCGTGGAGCAGAGGTTCTGGTGGTTCCGGAGGATTCCTCCTGAGAAATGAAACGACGGGGGAACAGTTCAGTCCCACACGGTCTCTGTCGGGTTCGGCGGCACCATGCTCCGTGCTGCGCTGCGCTGCTCTGCTCCAACAGCCGAGGAGTTCTGGGATCATACCTGGATGTAAAGGTGAAGCCATTAAAGATCTGCTTCCGTTTCAGTTCTATCACAATAAAAGCGCAAAACCGTTTCTGCAATAGTTTGAAATTACCTTCAAAGATTAAATATATCCATCTGTAAATTAAATTTATTTTTGAATTGAATTGAATCTAAGTTAAACACAAAAATAATTAGGTTTCGACGTTTTGGCTACACTGCAAAAAACATTTTATGACTCAACTTGACTCAGTCTAGTTTCCTTGTTTGACTCAGTTAAACAAGGAATAAGTCAACTTAAATTAAGTTCAAAACACTTCTATTCTGTAACTTCAATTAAGTTGACTTAACTGTCTTTTCCAATTATATTGATCTAAAAATGATTAGATTTTTTTTTTCAAGTTGACCCAACTTATTTAAGTTTTTACATTATTACATCAAGTTCACTTAACATAACATTTTATGTTTTTTTCTTTTACTTTTTAACTCATTTCTAAGTTAAGTTGGCTTTGCAATGTTTATTTTTTCACTCAATTTTTTTTTATGTTAAATGAGAAACACAAAGTTTTATGAACATTATTTTTATTCAAGTCAGGAAAATTTTCAAAATTCATACATGAAAATTCTGCAAATTTCCACCAAAAAAACAGAAACAAAATTCATTAAAAAAGAAAAAACCTTAAAGGACAGAAAATGAAATTGCAATATATTCGTTTATAGATTTTAAGCTAAAAATTCTGTTTCTTTTTCTTTGAAAAGAATAAATATTAGTTTATTGTACATATGAGAGATTTTTTCATAAATAAGGAAAGAAAAAGCAAATAGAAACAGAAGCTCCAGTGGCTGATCCTGTTTATATACAAATTAGTGTTAGCAGTGTAGCACAGCTAGCTGTGAGGAGAAGCTAGAAAAACATTTAGGTTAAAAACAAGTCAGGAAGGCAGTTGAAGCTGCATGAAAAAAAACATAAAACATAACATTATCATATTTGATTGTTCTTTCTCTTTTTCTCCCTTTTAAATATGTCTAATATTAAACAGATTGCTAAATTTCTTTGCAATTAAAAGAAATTGTAAAAAGAAAAATAACTAGACGAGACAACAAATTTTATTTGAAGGCTGAGTTTCTGCACTTCCTGTTCTTCTCTGACTAATTATAGTTCACTTGATGCGTTTCCATGCTTTCCATCAGTTTACACAACTATTCTGTTTGCACGAAGTTTAAGTGAATAAATGGGGTAAAATAAACGGAATAAATAAAAAAGTTATTTTAAAATACTTTTCTCGCTCATATAATTGGAAATAAGAATGGGGCGTTAAAGCGATACTTTTAATTTGGTGAATCTGGTTCATTAAATTGCACAAAACGCGGATTGTTGACATTTTTGTGTAATGACAGGAAGTAATTTAGCTGCTCTGAGAAACACTGTGTGTCTTTTGTCACTGATAATGTCAGATTTGTTTGGCTCAGGAAATCTCTACTGTTGATTAGTTTTTAGCGCCATCTTCTGGCCAAAAAAGAAAAAAAAAGTAGAAACGGATAACAACTTCAGTTTTTAAGTGACATATAAAGATACACCATTTTGTTTATAGTTTTAAATCTTGGTATTATGGAAAAAATGCACCTGGAACGTGATTTGATTTTTTCTAGTTATAGCAGGAGTTTCGTTGCTAATTGCACCATATAGGCTAATAATATTATTAAAAACCTAAATATCAAATCAGTGTTTTAAAATTTTTTCAATTTTAAAACATTTTTTAAAATTGACGTTTTAAAAAATGTTTTACATCATCTTATAATGTAATCCTTCATCAAAACCAAACCTGGAGTATTGCCTTGATTCTTCATGTGATTCTTGATTCAAATGTGGCCCGACTTAGCTTTTTATGTGGCCCTCTGGTCTCCAAATAACATAAATAAGTCCCTCCAGTTTTTCAACAAATCTGCAATACTCACTCAAAGTTCACACAAAATCAACAAATCCCCACATTTTTTCACATTTTTACTGCTAATTTTTTCTCAAAATTGGCAAAAAACTTTGGATTTAATTGATTGCTGCCTCAGCCTTACTTGAGGTCAAGTTATATTAGTGATCGATACGGCGATTAATAAAAAGTTAGGTTTAACATCATACATTAGCACAAATATCATAAAAATTTCAAACAAATATTTCTAAATTAGCACCACAAAACCTGTTATTTTGATTGCAAAAAAAAATAAAAATAAAAAAATAAAATCCTGGATGGACTGATCAGTGTGAAAAGATGATCAATATTTAATTTTAAGAAACTAATAGCTTTTTATTGACATTTTAACAGCTGCACTGGTTTTATCAGTACATCCTGGCACAGCCGGCCCTTTAAGAAAATTCAGATTTTTGATGTGGTTTTAATAGATGTTCATGCCTCCCCACAAACCCTTTTCTAATACCGCCCTGGGCGACTGCCCATTTGTTCCACTACCGTCTGAGAAAAGCAGATGATGAAGATGTACTTTTATTTTTCAGTACCACAGTGGGTCACCATGCACCAAATCAACAAAAGAGTGACTTCCTGAGAGGAAGTTTCGTTAGTTTACAGCAACACAATTTAACAGGGGTGTATAAATGTAAATGTAAAATGTACAATGTAAAATGTAAATGTAAAAGTCAGACCCCTGGATCGGCAATACTTCTCTAACTCCATCTGAACTTCATTAAGGAATAAGAAATGGTGTGGAAATTGCAGAGACTCAAACCCACTAAAAAAAAAAAAAAAAAAAAAAAAATAAGCTCTGTGTTTGTCACCACTTCCTGTCAGCCTCATTCAGTCAGCAGAAAGAAATGTAACAGCAGCAGCTCTGAATGCAGGATGCAAGTGTGTGTGTGCAAAACACTGTGGGTGTGTTTTATACTTCAGCTGGTCAGAGCAAGAAGTCTAAGTTCACTGTTTAACAGCTGTTCCAAAAAGACAACAAAATAATAAAAAAAATGCACTAATAAAAGCTTCAATTAGTGACCAACAACTAGGAAACACATTTAATCCAATCAGTTTTATTTCTCAATGAATGGAAGTAAGAAATTATATTTCTTTCAGCTGTAAACTGGAGAAAATCCAGTCTTTCGTCAACGGGATTCCAGTGTCCGCTTTTTGTGTCTCTCCGCCTCACATCCCTGACGTTTTTTATGCCAACATAACAGATCTACCAGTTTTTCAAACCTCCGTCAAGTTAGTCAGAGAGAGAAAGAAAGAAATCACCGGAAGTCAAGTTTACCTATCATAATAAAAGATTTTGTTTATTTTTTTTCCCTACCGTGATAATTTATTCACATTTGAAACTTGACATTTCAAATATGACACTAAACAAATAAATCACGCTAAGAAAAGGTAACATGCTTTCATATTTCATGTACTGATTTATGTATTTATATATTTTCACAACTGCTCAGCTTCACTGATATTCACTTATATGACAACATTATCTATAGGAAAAAAGTTACACATATTTAACAAAGACATAAAAAATAAAAACAAGAAAAAAAGCATATGGAGAAAATTTAATTCCTACTAATTAAAAAATATGAAAGTTTTTTTGTTGTTTTTCTTTTTTTGCAATGCAATTTTATTTTAAAAAGACAACTTGATACAGAGGCTAATCACTTAACAATCATGTCCAAAATTAACCCACATCCATCTAAACCAGACTTTAGAAAGGGCTTACAATGGTAGTAGCCCAGGGCTCCAAGTTTGGGGGGCACCCACAGATATTAAAATTTTAATTTATTTTTATTTTTTTTAATGAATGCATGTTTTGTAGACTTTATTGTTTATGTAAGAATCAATACCATGTGAGTTGTATAATATTTTGGTATTTTTAAAAATATAAACAGTACTCAAGTACTTGAAGAATACAAATTAACGTAATTTATTTTGGGAACAGCAGAAGTTGTTCCAAAACAACTTACTTAATAAGGACTTATTAAACCTTCTATCATTAGTTCATACCTAATTATTTATGAAACTACCTATTGATGTACTTTAATTTACAAAAGCAACTTTTTTTTCTTCTAATAAATCCGACCCTTATTATTATTATTATTATTATTATTATTATTATTATTATTATTATTATTATTGTTGTTGTTGTTGTTGTTAACAGGCTTTAAAATGTGTGGGGGGGTTTGTGCTACTTGCCTAAACGATCCAGCTGCCCTTTGAGATTTATTTTGAAAATACCAACCGGAAATCCTGTGGTTATTGTGTCGCGCCTCATTTTAACCACTTGTTGAGTGGAGCGCACACGGGAACCAGAGAGAGGCAATCTGGTTTGCAAACAAAGCGGGTGTCTTTATAAGGAGCCCCTTATTTATGAAAGCTGTTTGAATCGGAAACATCTTTCTTTAATTTTCCCGTTTCCGCTTCCTGAGCCTCCGGACTCCAGCAAACGGACACGAGCTGAAAATCTTGTGAAAGCTTCTTAAAAGTGGAGAAGATGATGTCTGGTGAAGAAGAGGCTCCAACTCCGCAGCAAGAACCGGAGCAGGTGAAGAAGACCGACGAACCTCCACCGGCCGCCGCTGCCGCCGAAGAAGAGGAAAAAGCCAAGCCGGCATCAGGCAGCGGCAGCCCCGCATCAGCTGAAGAGGAGAAGCCCATCACCTACCGGGCTCTGGTGCTGACGGGATACGGAGGCTGCGATAAGATCAAGCTGCAGGTGAAGAGCATGAAGAAGGCGTCGCTGAAGGCCGGGGAGGTTCTGGTTCGGGTCAAGGCGTGCGGGCTGAACTTCGCCGAGCTGCTGGGGAAGCAGGGGCTGTACGAGCTGCTGCCGTCCCCGCCCGTCACGCTGGGCATGGAGGGCTCCGGGGTCATCGAGGCGGTGGCGGAGGACGTGACGGACAGAAAAGTGAGTAACTGAACGCGTTCACTCGCCCACACGCACGGCCGGTTAGAGGATTTATGGGGGTCAAGGCAGGATTCAGGTTGGGGGCCCAACAGCCTCCATACCAGCTCTGAAATTCCTGTTATTGATCATTTTAATCATGTTTGCGTTTGGGTGTTAAAGCTGCAGTATGAACTTTTATTTAAAAAAATGTTTTTTTTTTTTTTTTTTTTTTTTTTAATTTTTTTTAAAACCCCACCCCTTTTGTCACAAATTAAACACAAAAAAAT
>NW_015112898.1:364170-388075 GCF_001443285.1 Poecilia latipinna
GGTTTGGGTGTTTAAAGGGCCGTTTTAACTTTTTTTTAAAAAAATTTTTTTTTTTTTTTTTTTTTTTTTACATATTTGTTAAAACCGTCACCATGTTGTGACAGATTAAGACACAGATAATCTGTGAAAAGATGTCTCCTTCCTGAGCATCAGTCCTATCCAATAAGCAATAAATCAATTAATCACAGGATAAATTGAAATGAGCTCATTAATTTCCATTTGCATGATTTATCATTTTTCTCTTTTCGCTCTACCAAAAACAGGATGACGAAAGTCTTTTTAGTAAGTTTGTGAAGATCAACTTTGTTCAAAGAGTCTTCATAATTCATTTTATTTGTTGTTTCTCTTTTGCTTATTTATTTTGGATATTTAAAATGTCTTCCAGTTCCAATGTTAAATGTTCATTAGAAAGTAAAGTTTATTAATCTTTGAGAACGTGTTCTAGAGTAATTACTTGGAAATGGCCTTAAATCAACAATATTGTTGTTTATTGTGATAAATTATGGGATAATTTATTGTTTAGCAAAATTTATTATCACTCCCAATCAAAAACCACCAATCAGAGCCAGGAGGCATCAATCAAGCTCATGTAGTAGCTGCTAAATGTGCCCAGTATGGAGAAACAACTTACCGTCATCAGTGGCTATGCTAACTAGCTTGATCTAAATCAATAAGTAAATCAAGATTATTTGTATAACACATTTCAGCAACAAGGCAGTTCAAATCATAAAAATACAAAGTTACAAAAACGCCACAGTAAACAAGTAAACATATTTTATTAAGTGCTATCATTACACATCAAAATGTTGATCAATGTTTCATTCAAACAGGTGGGTTTTAAGTCTGACAAAACTTTTAAAAAATACTTTTTGAGTTAAAAAAAAGAGACTTGATCGTTTGCTTTTTGAATAATTGTGAGCCGTTCATGTACTGCGGGGCTTTTCTTCTGAAAGCTGTGTGGGATGAAGCTCTCTTCCTGCATTATGCTCCACTCTGGTCTTATGAAAGCTGCCACTGTCTGGTTTACGGCACGGCCTTGAGGCCTTTTCTTTCCCTCACTCACAGCAGGAGCGCCTCATTTCCCTCCTTCCTTGATGAGAACTTTTCACATATTCATTTAAATTACTGCCAGAACTGACATGTAAACAGATGGATCAGTTCTTAACCAGCAGATCGATAATGGCTGCTCTGTGTTCATCTAACATAGAACAGATCAGAGAGTATTAAAAGTGTTAGGACACATTATTTATTATTTGAGGCAACTTTTCATGAGGTGTTTGTTCATTTATACTGATCCACAGGTCAGTGGGTTGTCTGTTTCCACAGGCATACTGTTTTTTTATTTTTATTATTTTATGGCGTCTTATTGAAGATAAAAGCAGAGCTAGTCATGCTAACCTTGCAGCTTTTGCTAAAAGTTCAGCTACTTCCTCTGGTGGCTCAGACTGGAAGGAGCAAATCAAACCCCCTTACAATGCATTTCTCTAATTATATTAAAAATATATATACTTTATTGATCCCAAATGGAAATTTAAATGTTTTAGATCATGTTATTCAGGTTTCTTCAAAGAGTTGTTGTAGATACTTATTGGAGCACATGTGTCAAACACGAGGCCCGTGGGCCAAATCTGGCCTTCTGCAGCTTTTTTGTGGCTCTTTAGACTCCAAATGACATCAATAAGTCCCTCCAGTTTTTCACAAATCTGCAAAATTCACACAAAGTCAACAAATTCCCACATTTTTTCTGATTTTTACTGCAAATATCTTTCCAAAATTGGCGAAAAACGTTGGGTTTAAGTGACTGCTGTCTCTGCCTCAGTGGATGTCAAGTTATATCTGTGTTCAATACGGCAATTAATAAAAAGCCACTTTTAACGTCAAATATCAGCTCAAATATAGTCAAAATTTCTTACAAATATTTCCAAATTAGCACCACAATATCTATGATTTTGATTTAAAAAACAATCACAAAATCCTGGATGGACTGATCAGTGTGAAAAGTTATTTAATTTTAAGAAACACTTATTAAACTCTAAAAACTCTAAAACAAATTGATATTTACTGATATTTTAACAGTTTTATGGATTTTATCAATGCATTCTGGCACAACCGGTCCTTTAAGAACATTCAGATTTTTGATTTGGCCCAGAATAAAAATTAGTGAAACTCATGTCAGAAGTTTTATTTTTAGCACAGCTAATGTTACAACAGCAAGATAAACGCTGGTAACTATGGCAACCGGTGACGGTTTAAAGGCCAATCGGCTCTTTCCGAATTGTTCGCCCATCCGCTGTGTTTACAAATAATTCCTCACAAGCTGTGGTAAGGAAGCATTTCCTGTAGCTGTCTGTGTCACAGTGAATCTGAAGAAGCCTCTGAAAGAAGACGCAAAACTTTGTTGCTTTTCCGCGAGAGTTGGAGAAACACAATTTTGCAATTGCAGTGTTTCCATTAAATAAGAGAAAACATTTAAATAACATGTGAATGAGTTTAATGAGAAACATCATCCTCCAACTACTTCCTGTCGGGGTTTTTTGGTCTTTTTCAAAATTGCTGTTTTTCCAGAAAGCAAATTTATTTTCGCAATTCCAATTTTACAGTTGTTGTATAGCAGCGTCATGAAGAGCAGACTCAGGATTGTCCATAAAATTAGCTTAACTTATCTTAGTTTTTACACATAGAAAACACAAAATGTTCACATTTTGGTTTCCTGGATGTTTTTCTTTTTGCATTTACAAGGAACAGAATTTGTTGCAGCTATTAAATACACCAATGAACTGTTCTCATGCTACAACCACAAGCTTCAGTGAACTTCATAGGGTTTTATGTGATAAAGCTACACAGAGTGGCACGCAATTGTGCATTGGAAAAAAAATACAACTTTTTCTGTAAATTAAAATAAAAAAAATTGTCAAGCATTTTCATTCAGCTTCCCTGAATCTGTACCTTTTGCTGCAGTTAGACTGCAACTGCAAAATAAAAGTGCTATCTAAAGCTAGCAAACTGTTGACGCTTAATTGTAAATGTCAGCCGTTTGCAGAAATGCATAGTTGATGCACTTTGTCAGGTGTCAATACATGAAATGCATCTCTGAGCGAGACTTCACTTCTTGTTTTGAGGCCAAATTTAGATTTATTCTTGCTGACAAACTCTGAAACATTTTTCAAGCTTGATCTGAAGATCAGCAGTGCCAATTTTAGTGATGTCCTTAGAATAGTTTCAAGAACCTAGACTTTTTGCTGAAATCCATTATAGAGATGGCATACTGCGACCTTCCACTGCCTTAACAGACAAATAAAATACTAAAAGTTAAAAGTTCAATATGTTGGTTTTATTAAGTCTCTTCTTTTCCAAAGTTGCAAGAATCCAATAAACTGTTATAGACCTCTGTAGAAAAAAACCACAGTAACCCAAAGTCAGATTTTGGCAGGAACTAGTTATAATTACTAAATTAAATTGATACATATGTAGTAAAAATACTTTTTACAGTATTTGTGCTACATTGCACAGTTGTACTTTTACTTGAGTAATTTTATTAAGTACCTCTACTCTTAGGTGAGTAAAATTTCTGGATTTTCTACCCACTAGAAGAAAAACAGACACACATCTGCAATTTTTGATGAAATTTATTAAGTTTTTTATTGACAGAAACTGATTTGCAAAAGATTCTTTCTCAGCATGATTTTTGATGACGCACCACGTGAACAAACGCATTCACGTGTGATTTTAATCGCATTTCTTAAATAACGGCAACACTGCAATTGCGAAATGTAGTTTTTTCAACATTAGAGGAATATTGACAAAATTTTGCATGCATTTGTAATGGAAACAGTTACTTAAACTGTACCTCTGAGCTGTTATGTAACCTATATTTACGTCTCCAGTCATTGGACAGAAAGGTTGCAGCTGCATGTCTGTGCTACGCTAACTCCCTGCCTGCAGCAGGCTCTGCTCAATAATACTAAAACTGGAATGCAAACGCAGCTCATCATAATCAATGCATTTAAATGAACAAAACAGTTTTGGTAGGTTTAAAACGAAGGGAGAGGCATACATTATCAACAACGAGTCCGACTGGCAGGAACAACTCTGCTTAATCCTCCTCCTGAACACCCAACCTGACCCTACTGATTGTTTTCAAATCATTGTTATGCTTTAAAAATAATCTCTTTGCTCTTTAAAAAAAAAAAAAGCAACATTGTTTGTCTTATTTGAATATTTTCCCATGTTCTGTAGCAAGTGTAGGAATACGTTTGAAATGTTCTGTACTGGGTTTGGTTGTGCTATCATACATGGTTGACATGTTTGTTATCTAAGTTTTACCAAAGCTGCTCATTATCCCTCGCTGTCTGTAAAGAATTTCCCTCCCCCTCCTCTTTCTACACTCTCCCTCTCATTCCTTTTGCCATGTTTCCCCTCCGCTTTCTTAGAGCAGGATTCCTGTAAACACTGCAGTGCGATTTAGGGCAGAAACCTCAAAAGGAAGTACAGGAAGCAGTCGGAAATCCCAGCAGAGTTTGGGGCTAAAAATCTGAAACTTATCCACCCTGAAGATGTGAAGATTTGAAGAAAAATGGAGTTCGCCGCCGCCGCGGGTTGTTTGGCTTCGTTTTGTGTAAGAATTTGGGTGGGCCTTGCAGTGTGAGAGCAAAGAGCTGCAGACAATAACATAAAAGGATGCCAAAGTGTTTCTGGAGCGAGGCGGACCAGGACAGTGTCTCCAGATAAGGACTGCAGGGTGTGGCTGTTTCATAAAACATTTGAGAACGGGACCGACTGGCCCTGGAGGTCAGGATCCCTTTAAAGCTCATCATCGATTTCAGTGGGGCTGGACAATAAATCTATAACTATACATACAAGTACCTTACAACTACTTGATTACTCTATGTAATACTAAGATAAATATTATTGATATTTACTGTAGCACTTGCTACCGAATTAGCAAAATTAGCTTAGATAATGTAGCTTTTATCTGCTAGCTAAGACGGACCTGTAATCTACGTGTTTGCTACTGCATTTACTTATTCTACTAGTTACCAGAAGCTTGTAGTTCACACACAGTTTGTACAAATCCATTTAAGTTTATTGTTGTATGCACTCTTCGTGTTCACTAGAATGGAGGCAGCTTGTCCACAACATATTTTCCTTCTCCGTCTCATACAGATCGATCTCAACAGCAGCCATTTTGCTCATGTATCTTTCTCTCGCGCATTGGTCAAGAGCATCCACATGTCTTCTTCTTGTTGGTCTCGAAGCCATTTGTCCGCTATGCATTGCTCATGCGCTTGCCTACTAAGATGGCGCGGATCACTTATAGAATATTCACTGAACTCCCGATCCAGAACTGCACAGCATTCTGGGAGACATAGGCAGAGGAAAGGCTTTAGTGACTCAATCTCTCAGGGCCAACTAAGCAAGGTTGGTGGAGTCAACTAACTCACTCATTCTTTGGTTACCTAGCAACCCACTCATTCTTTTGGTTACCTAGCAACCACCTGTTGAGTAACTTGCGCAGCAGCAGTTTCAGGTTTGGATGTTTTACAGTTTTCATCAGAACAGCCTTCAGGTTGTGGGACCGTTTTAAGTCCCTGGTTCTGGTGCTTCTTTTTCTTCATTTCCAACTTTTTTTTTTTTCTGAATTCCAACTTTTTCAACTTTTTTTCTGGTAATTATGACTGACTTTTTTTCTTGGATGTTTTTTCAGAATTCTTTTTTTTAATTGTTTTTACTTTCAATCAGAATAATAAAAAAGGCAGAATTTTTCTGTCTTCCGTTGTCCTAATCCTTTGCCATAAGTTTTCTTCTTTCTGCCTTTGCTCTGTTGCTGCCACAGACACAAACGGCATGGGGGGGGGGGCAAACCAAATCAAATTTCAGCATCATATTCTTTTTTTGCTACCAACTACTCCCTCATTTGCATTTATACAACTTATAGTGTGTATTTATTTAAGAAACTGACAAAAATCTAAAAAATCTACATAAAAATGACTGATTTCTCAACAGTCACTATTAGAAACTGTCATTCAGTAGTAAGAACAGCTGTTTCAGTTGCTGTTTTTGAACCTCTGAACGTAAAATCAGATCAAATGTAAACTAGGGGTGTTTGCCATTAATTTAGCATAGATGGCTCTCCTAGGAAAAAAACACGTGCTTAAACTGCAGTCATTGTAAATAGAAATTATTTGTATTTATTTATTCTACTACTTTGTAAACAAGCAGTCTCCTGCAGAACATACTGTATACAGTTTAAACCTCTGTGATAGGCAATCAAGATATATAGTCACACAAGATAAACGCATAAATATATAAAAACAGATTTAAGAATAACATACTGTACAGTAAGGACAAAATTACTACATAAACTATAGTGTGGTTATTAAAGGTAGTGTACTCTGGTCCACAGGAATGTGCAACAAAATAGGATAATTTAACATATTTTACAAAATGTGCAATAAAAACAGACTATTTACAAAGTGACAGTAAAACTGTGCAAATGGCATCAGAAACATAAACATACAGAGTTTTTTGGGAACAGTGATGGTTATAAGGTCTAACACACGGTCTGCAACCTTTACAGTCCAAAGAGCCATTTTTGCCTTCTGTCCGGCTAAATAAAACTTGTTTAGAGTCACAAATGTGACGTGACCTTTTGAAAAAAAAAAGGCAACTCTTGATTCAACATCTCTAACTGGGTTTGGTTTTAACAATATCATAAATGTGAAGTTTGTCAAAATGTGTGTGTTTATTCTTTTAACTTATTTTTGTTTAGTCAACAAGTTGTTTGTTCGGACATTTATTGATGTTTTAAGTTCTGTTATTCTGCTCTTGGCAGTTGGTGGTTGCCATAGTGACCGGTAACTGGCAGCTCCTCCCCCTTTTTCCGTTGCCGTCGGTAACTGGAGCAGAAGCTTCTGGACTGATGTTAACCACCAACTTGAATTTGTCTTTTCTTAGAATAAATACAATGAACCCGAGTGTCTGTCGGGAAGTCAACCTATTGGCCCTGAGACGAACATCTACTACAGGAAACGTGTTAAAGTACAACTATTTTATTAAAATTTTGGGGTTTTCAAATTGGGAAAAGCTCTTTTGCAAAAAGAGGATCAATAACTATTTTTAATGGGATGTTTTTTGTCTTTTTGTTTGGTTTTTTTTGTGAAAAAGGGACAGTAACCCATGGCAGCGTTTTTCAGGGGTGCCCCAAAGACTTTTTAAAAAAATAATTTTTAGATTTTTAACGATTGCGTGTTTGACACATTGTACTTTTTATAGAAATTATCTGCCCGAATGAAGTGAGTTGTACTTTTATTTTTGGATTTTTATAACTCTAAATAATATTCAAGTATTTGGAAATTATGAAGCTATAGTGAAGTTTTTCTGGGAATAACATGGAGTTGTTAACTACAGGACGTATTAAACCTACCATGCATCAGTTCATACTCGCTGTTGTGACAACATTAATAGGGTTACCTATTAATGTTGTGTAATTTGCATTAGTATTTAGTAATTTTTCCGTAATAAGGGCTAATAAATACACAAAATGGAAACTCATAGAAACACAGTCGGCAATTAAAACATTACATTTTGCCGCCGTTACACATCAGGCTGTTGATTAATGATTAATTTGTTATGTTTCAAAAGCAACTCTAAACAGGTGGGTTTTTAGTCTAGATTTAAAGGAAGTCAGTGTTTCAGCTGTTTTGCAGCTTTCTGGAAGTTTGCTCCAGATTTGTGTCGCATCGAAGCTGAATGCGGCTTCTCTGTGTTTGGTTCTGGTTCTGGGGATGCAGAGCAGAACCAGAAGACCTGAGAGGTCAGGAAGGTTGCTATGACAACAGCAGATCTTTAANGTNTTGTGGTGCTAAACTGGTCAGTGATTCATAAACTAACAGTATTTTAAAGTCTATTCTCTGAGGTACAGGGAGCCAGGGGAAGGACTTTAGAACTGGGCTGATGTGCTCCAACTTCCTGGTTTTAGTCAGAACTCCAGCAGCAGCGTTCTGGATCAGCTGCAGCTGGAGGATTGATTTGTTAGACAGACCTGTGAAGATGCTGTTCCAGTAATCGATGCAACTTCTCTGTGTTTGGTTCTAGTTCTGGGGATGCAGAGTGGACCAGAACAAATGATAAATGCATGGATGAGTTTCTCTAGATCTTGCTGAGACATTAGTAATGTTCTTCAGGTGATGGAAGGCCGACTTTGTAACCATCTTTATGTGGCTCTGAAGGTTCAGGTCAGAGTTCATCACTGTCATGGTAATATTATTACTCTTAACTGCAACACCACCCAGACAAATCTGTCCTTTTCTCCCCATACTGTCCGATTCTAGTGTTTATCTAAGACATCTAACCACTTCTTTCATTGAGTGCGTCGAGGTTTGACCTCTTCCTCCGTTATTTAGAAGAAGTTTGTCCGGTTGGTTGGGGTGATTGTTAAATGTCTGGGCACGCCTTGCCGTGTAAAAAAAACTCTGTCAAAACATGTTTTTACAGCTCTGACTCCAGCGTCGCCTGCAGTTATTTAAGTTCATGCCATCTTTTCAGGAACTGGTCTTTCCCCTTTCTTAAAGTGACGACCATGCAGTTTGGGTATCACCCTAGGCAAAAATGTGTCACAAATTTCAGTGTCCAGATGCCGGATCAGATCAAAAACAGGGGAGTCATCTGAGGTGAAAGTAAAGAAACATTTGCAGTTACTAAAGAAGACTTACAACATATGAAAGCTGTGTTTATGTCTGTGGAAGAGCCATCTAATGTCATGAGTTGATTTCTGCAGGAAGTGGGTGTAGTCACTCGGCTACTAAAACTGTTGGGGAGGAAGCAGAGTAGCGTTCGCAATCAGATCACACTTTTCCTGTGTCCTTTGCTGTTTTGGCCTCTTTTCTTAACTATGATGATGGGGTTTTTTCCATTTTGAAGAAATGCAGAGCATAAACATTTTCCAGAAGCAAGAAAAGGATCCAACAAATGTTTTCTCAAAGCACTGTTTCAGTTTATGTTCAACTGTACAGAATTTGGTTAAAATTTTGGTTAAAGGTTAAATATTTGTTGAACTTGTAGTTAAGTTTTCCAAGTGACTTTCTGATTATCCTAAAGACTTTTAGGAAAATATTGTGTTGGCTGACGAGTCAAAATGTCAAAATTAATTTCATCAAGCTGAGTGACATAGCTCAAAATTAAAATCTGATTGTTTTTAAGAACAGATTCAATTTCTGATTTTAATCTGATTTTAGTTCTGCTAAAAATTATTTACAAATATCAGAAAATATTTTAAACAATATTTTTTAAAAAGATGTTTTTAAATATGTTTCTAAAAATATTTTTTAAATATAATTTTAAATACTTTGTAAAATACCTTAAAATTATTAGTTTTTTAATATTTTAACAAAATATATATTTTTTTAAATTTCAAAATATTTTTTATTTTCAATAATTTATTTTTGTGAGTTGTACAAAGGAGTATTAGGGCAATAATTTTTATTTAATTACAAGAAGGTAGTCATAATATTGGCATTAAAAACACAATTTTACCTTAAGAATGTCTTAAAAATTTGAGGAAAAAGGCTTGAATAATTAATTTTTTTAAATGTTGAAAATCTCATAAAATTGCAAATTGATTTGTGATTTTAGATTCCTGAGTTTTTTGAAACAATAAGTTCAGAAACATGAACTTATTGCCAAAAAATTGGTTGCTTTTAGCAGCGGTAAAAAGCCAAACGGAACAAAAACATGTAAAAATGGGAATGTTGCTCAATACTATAAAACCTTGTGAAATACACGCCTCACAGCCACAGATTACCAGAAGTCATCAATTTCCTTTTTCTCTTGTCTTTCGCTCCATTTCATCAGGTAGGAGATCGTGTCATCGCCATGAACCGCCACGGGATGTGGCAGGAACTGGCGGTTGTTCCCGCTAACCGCACCTTCCCCATTCCAGACGGGATGAGCTTTGAGGAAGCCGCAGCTCTGCCCATCAACTACATGACGGCCTACATGATGCTGTTCGAGATGGCCAACCTCCGGCCGGGGAAAAGCGTCCTCATCCACATGGCTGCCGGTAAGAGCATGGACTTTATGCATTTTAAGTTGTTGACCTTATTTTATATTTTCTAAGCTTTATTTTCCTGTGTGGAGGTGGGGAGTATCCAAAAGGTGTATTAAAGTAAGAGTGGCACTGCTTCAACATACTTTTACACGTATGTGGCCATCAAAAAAATTACTTGAGTAAAAAGGTTTTGGTGAAAAGTTTACTCGCGTATTAATTAGTTTGATCAAATTATTGATATTTGATATTTAAAAATTACATCATCAGGTGTTAATTAATTCATTAATTCACATAAGTAACAAAAATTAATGAAATCAGACAAAATATAATTTTGTTTTCCAAATCAGTTTCTTTCAATATGAAACTTATGAAACTTTAACAAAAACTGTGTCTGGTGGACATTTGGTGAAAACATGTTTGTTTTTCATTCAGTGTTTTCATTCAGTGAAGTAGAGAATCCAGAAGCAAGAGTAGAAATACTTCATAATGAAATTACTTGCATAAAAGTAAAAAGTACAGCATAGTAAAAATACTCCTAAAAGTGCATTTTCTTTTTCAAAAAAGTTACTCAAATCAATCTTATTGAGTAAATGTAACTGATGGTATGCTGTTGGTTACGTTGTATGTCAATTTATTGATTTTAAATTAATAATAGAAAAAAGTGGAATTAGATAATTGAAAATTGACATTATGGTAATACTTAACAGCAAAGCTATATTTCTAGGTATTTTGCAGACTTAAGTTAAAAAAATGAACTTTCACCTTAAATTTGCTCATTAAGCTAAAGCTATAATCAGCTTAGCTTTAGCTTAATTTGATCAACTAAAACGTCTGATTTTGAGACAGTTGGAGAAATAGGGAGCAGAATTACATCTAAAAATGTAGTGTTGCCTTCACAGCCGTCTTTTCATTATTGCAGGATGATGATTTACACAAAACAACAAACGGTGTGATACAGTAGATCTTAAACTTGCACACACCTCAGTTAAAATGGAAGTTTAAATAAATAACCTAGGATTAGGTTACTTACTTGAGGTTTAAAAAGTCTCTGCAGCAACAACTTCACATTTTTTGTCAACATTGTTTTTCTCTGTCTCCTGAAGAATTGGCTTACAAATCATGATTTTGTTTTTGAGAAAATCCCAAATGATTTGTCGCTTAGCTGGCAAAATATTTTAACTTTCGTCCTAGTTGAAGTTTTTAATTATATAAAAGATAAATAATAATGTTCTAGAGGAACATTTCCTCCAATCTCCAAGGCAAAATAATTTGAGTCACCAATCACTCAATAAAACTACTTTGAATGTCATTACTGTAGTGAAAAGTCATCAGTCGTGGTCAGAACTGAGGCTGTAGTGCGTGTGTGCGTGTGTGCGTGTGTGTGTGTGCGTGTGTGTGCGTGTGTGTGCGTGCGTGTGCGTGCGTGTGTGTGTGTGCGTGTGTTATTCATAAAAGGGCAGCCTGGATTGTTATCAGACTCGGTTCCTTTGGCAGCATGTGACATTTAAAGCAACCAGACATTAATATTCTCATAGGTCCAAATGTGTGCAGAATATGTTAAACTGATGCCTGTGATGGATCACAGTATGTTGTATAAAAATGATGATGAAATGTATCTTCAGCAGTTTTTAATATACTATCTGAACAAGTAATTTAATTGCCCTTTGATCAGATAGATATTTTTAAAAACAAAATTCAATTTCTGGAGGATTTTATTGAAGAAGTATGCTCCTTTAGACGTCAGCAGATCAAACAGCAATGACACTGTTTTATCTTATCTTAATTTATATGTATTTTTGCTATAATAACTTAACTTTTGCTTAATTTGCTTAGCTCCCTTAGCTTAGCTTTAATTTTGCTTCATTAACTTGGTTTTAGTTTAGCTTCTTTAACTTAGATTTAAATTAGCTTTAGCTTGTTTTGTCTAACGAGGCTTAAGTATTGGGTTACTGTTTAAGTTACTCTCCTATGCTACAGATTAGCTTGTTGCTGAACTTTGTTTTAGAGTTGCTTCTTTAACTCAGATTTAACTTAGACTTACCATAGCCTTCCTTGGCTAGCTCCACTTCAGCTTACCTTGCTGTATTTCAGCTTAGCAAACCAGTCTTAGCTTTAGCTACTTAGCTTAGATTGTTAACTCATATTTCTTGTCTTAACCTAGCTTTAGCTTAGCTCTCCTAGCTTAAGCTTACCCTACTTGGCTTTAGCTTAGCTTCCTTAATTTAGGTTTGCACTCTTATCTGGGATTTAGTTAAAGTTAGCTTCAACTAAATCTGACAACGCCATAGTTTGACTAATTTAGCTTTTTAAACTTTGTTTTAAACTAGATTTAATTTAGCCTTGGCTTACCATCCCTAATTTAGTTTTAGTTTACCCTGCTTCAGCTTACCAGCTTAAATTTAGCTTAGCTCCCTTAGCCTAGCTTCAGATTAGCTTTCTTAAGTTAAGTTTGCACTATTAACTTGACTTTTGCCTTTTTCCTTAACTTGGCTTTAGCTTAGCTTTAGCTCACTATCTTCAACTCATTTTTATCTTGGCTTCCTTAGGTTGGTTGTAATTTCGCTTATTGACTTAGCTTTAGCGTTAGCTTTTGATGTATACATTTGTCCTAGTGCTGGGTGTCTGCTGTTTGTTGCTGGTTTTGACAGTAGCTGAAAATAATGTAAACTGCACTGACATTCATGACCCGGTCTCAAAGAACGGGTCATAAATATCAGCGTTGGAACTGTGATTTATGAAAAGTTATATAGCATAATTGAGCTTGTGCTAATTGAATTTCATAAAAAAAGTTCCACTTGTTTTGGTGCTAACGTTGTCAGAATTTGTTCATCAAGTTGCGTTGTTTGGATTTTTCCGACTTATAAATCAAATTTTAGCTTCTGAGTACTGATTGAATGCACTATAACATACAGACAATTTGGATAAGAACATGGTTTCCATGAATAACTTTATCTAATGAGTCAGGACAGAAGAACTGATGCAGAATAATTATTCACCAAATTGGTTATTTAATTCGAGTGATTTATTCTTGGAATAGTTTGTACTTTTCAAGAAGTACATATCGGTATGTAGCTTTTTGATTTATGAAGTTCAGCATTTACCATAATATCAAAGTGCCAGTAAACCCCATCAGAGACGAAGTTTGGGCCAGTTTTCCTTGTCTCTCTGCCTTCGTGTCACCTGACCTTCATCATCTTCGCTCTCGAAGGCTACCTGCTGGTGCTAAGCAACTAGATGTTTGGTAACTGACCTGTACAATTCATCTGCAAAAGGCCGGGGTGATGAAAAGGCCAAGAGGGATAACAGGTGAACCTGGACACCCAATGACCTGCTGAAGGCTATGTTACCACGGAAACCGAATAAACTGATGCTGAAACCGAAGAGCACACACTTTGGTTTCAGCATCAGTTTATTCGTTTTCCAAGCTTTTAGCAGATGGAAAAATCACACCTCCAACCCAAACAGACCTGGATGTAATTTAAATAAAACTGTTATTTAGCTTTTTTATATGTATTATATCAATGTATAACCAGATGCTTTTTGTTAATTTATGTTTGCAAAGCTATTTTCCATAAGTGTTAGCGAATCTCTGGAGTTTTAAATTTTAGTTTTAAACCTGTAAATTGGAGGTATGACTATTTAGAAGGTGTGTTATTCAGAAAACCTTTCCAAAAATAATATGTATGCAACAGATGTGCTATAACTTTCTCCAGCTGAACAGAAACAGAAATGGGAACAATCTAGAGTTGGCATACAGCTTTACTTATTACAGCTAGACTGCAAAACCACAAAATCTTGCCAAGTAAATTTGGTCCACTTTCTGGTGTAAAAATCTTAGATCACTTGAAATGAGACAAAACTAACTTACAAGCAACTTTTCAGGAAGATATAGGAGCTTATTTAAGTCAGTAATTCCTTAATATTGATGAAAAGGTGCTAGCTCCATTGGTAGATTATTTCACTTATAAAAATAATTTTTTTCTATGTTCTAAGTGAAATAATCTGAACTAATATTCTCGGACCTGAACCCTCAGAGTCACATAAAGACGATTACAAAGTCGGCCTTCTACCACCTGAAGAACATTTCAAGGATTAGGATTAATGTCTCGGCAGGATCTAGAGAATCTCATCCATGTGTTTATCTTTCGTTCTGGTCCACTCTGCATCCCCAGAACTAGAACCAAACACAGACGAGCAACATTCAGCATCTATGCACCTTAGATCTGGATCGAACTTCCAGAAACAGAACTCAGCAGAAACAGTTCCTTTAAATCTAGACTAAAAAATAACTAGAGTTGCTTTTGGGTCATAATAAATGGACCATGGACCAACATATTTCAATTGCATTTTGGCAATTGACAAAATGCAACGCCTGTTACAGGTTTTCATAATTTTTGACTATATGATGGGTTTCGACTGACTTGTTGCTGAAATGTGCTTCACAGACAGACTGGACTGACTGATATAAAGTCATACTCTTGGTTTGTATGCAGGTTTTTAAATTCAAACAGGCTGCAGTGAGCCAGGATGAAGTTTTCTAAAAATGATCAGCAGAGTGCAAATGTAACCACACAGATGCAGTTTTGTAATCACGGTGCAGAGCATTTGAAACTGCACCTTAACCAAAAAAACAAACCGCCTTCCTGATGGTGCCAGTCTCATCTGCGTGTGCACATCTGTAGGTGGCGTGGGAATCGCTGCTACCCAGCTGTGTCAGACCGTGCAGGATGTGACGATTTTCGGCACCGCTTCCGCTTCCAAACACGAGACCATCAGCCAAGGTGGCGTCACTCACCCCATCGACTACCGCACCAAAGACTATGTGACTGAGGTCCGCAAAATCAGCCCAAAGGGTGAGAAAACAAAACGGTTTTACTGCTCTGAAACAGAACATTCCTATTTTCTGCTGACGGTTTCTTTTCTTCTTCTTCTTTTATCTGCAGGAGTGGATATTGTCCTGGACCCTCTTGGTGGCGCCGACACTCAAAAAGGTTTCGGTTTGCTAAAACCTCTGGGCATGCTTATCGTCTTCGGTAAGTCATCGCATCTGAAGGAAATATTTTAGTTTAGTTGTTTCTTTTTACCAATGCTCTGTGCACAACAGCTATTATTATTTTTATTTATTTTTAATTGTTTAGTCTGCTTATAAATACAATATAAGAAATAAGTGGATTATTCTTATATTTAATGGCACCAAAGGAACTCAAGTCCAGTTTTGTTTTCTTACACTTTTTTATTAAATGTTATTAATGCACACATCACTTTTATTGAAGAACAACATATGTATTTGATATTTACATTTGAAAATGTTGTATTTAATGACATAACCAGTTGTTTTCTTTAAGAACATACTGTGATTGTATTTTGCAAAGTTTGAACAAATATAATGGGTGGAACTGATGGTTAAATGAAGATGCATTAAAGCCATCAACCATCAAGAGCTAAGCAAGAAAAATAAAAATTACAATCGTTTTCACCATTTGTTACTTTGATACAATTCCTCTCATTCATGCAAACAATCACAGAATTTTCATAAACATTTTAAGATGCTCAAATAAACTTTAATCGCCGTCTCTGACCTTGTTCCCTTAAGTTGAGTTGCTTTTTATCCGTTTTGCTGTTAATCTTTTCATTTATCATTGTTGACATTCTCTGGTAGAGCTGTGTTCTGTTACCATAGCAACCTTCACCAGAAAGTTACCAAAATAAAAGTATAGAACTTTAACAGTACTTACTCTGTTGGCCTTTGCACATTAAATTGTACTTACACAGATGATTCTACCTTTCTGTGAATTTCACTCATGGTATAAAATGGATCGTTTGAACGGATCTTTAAAGTGAAATAATCCTGAATTTTTCCCTCAAATAGCCGCAAAGTAGCATTAATATAAACAAACAGCCTCTGTTAAAACCTTCAGGTCGCTCAGCTGTTATCTCTGAATCTTGGATTCAGAGTGCCAACATTTAAACGGCCGTTTAGATTTTGGTTTCATCTCTCCATGGATCCAGGAGCAGCCAACTGTGTGACGGGCCAGAAGAAGAACCTGCTGGCCATGGCGAAGACCTGGTACAACCAGCTCACCCTCAACACGCTGAAGCTGATGCAGACCAACAAGGCCATCTCTGGCTTCCACCTGGGCTACATCCGGGATGAGGAGCTGTTTGAGCGGACTCTCGTTAAGCTGCTGGAGCTGTACCAGCAGGGCAAGATCAAGCCCCATATTGACTCCCGCTACCACTTTGAAGAGGTGAGTCTGAAGAAATATTCATGTAGGAATTGCTTGGCCTGTCAGCATTTGAATGCACAGGTAACGCTAAACTTGTTTTTCTATTGCTGTTGAATTATCACTGTTAAAGGGGACCCATCATTTTTGTTCTTCCATTTCTTCCATTTGTGTCTAAACTGAATCAGAATCAGATTTCCTTTTATTGTCATTATGCACAACAGAAGTTAAAAAAATAGCAACTCTCGAAGGCAAGTCAAATAATTGAATAAAATAATAAAAAATAAGAATATCTCAGTAAATATAACATTCTGTAGATTTATTAATAGATTAACACATTTCTATGTACATACTTGCTGTTTTTTTATTTATTTTATATATGGGTCTTTATATGCAATTTAGATTACATGTAACAACTAATGTGTATATTTTTTAAAATAAAATTAATATCTTTTATTTGTGTTTGCTAATACTTTTACTCTTTGGATGGAGTAGTTTGTCGACAAATAAGCAATTTGGATGTAAAAATAAAGTATATTCTATTCTGTTGTTGAGTCACATTCCATGGGCACTGCCTGTTACCTAGCAACGGCAACCAAGCCCCACCCGTCACCTAGCAACCAAAGCAGAGTTTCAGAAGGTTTGGTCAACTAGTTTTACTGCTGCATGCGCTATTCAATGGCGGCTGGAAAAGAAAAATGTTTTTCTTTTGTTGTTGGTTGAATGACTTTGTTTAAAATGGTCATAGTCCATAGACTTGTCCTAATCTGTTCAAGGAAGCATAATTTACTAATGATAATTCCAGGTTTTGACCACTATGGTTAGGTTAGCAAGAACTTAAAAATTGTAAGCTGAAGAACTAACTGGAGGACTTTTAAATTTTTCTGTAAACTATCATTTAAATCAGAAATATATATATAATATGCATGCTGCAAAAACACAAAATCTGGATCAAATCAGTAATTTTGATCCAGTTTCTAATGCAAATATCTTGGTGCGCTTAAAATAACGCAAAACTAACTTACAATATCTTTTCAGCAAAGTAGGAGCTTGTTTTAAGTGAATAATCTCTAGTGACAGTTTCTACCCCAAAACATTGCTTTGCTCTATGATGATCAAAAAGAGTGAAAGTTTTTTTTTTTTTTAATGATTAGGGTTCATGGTCACATCCTTTTCTTTATTCCCAGGTGGCTGACGCCATGAAGCGCATGCACGATCGTCAAAATATTGGGAAAGTCATCCTCCTTCCTGAGCCCAAGAAGAGTGAAGAGAAGAGTGAAGAGAAGACCGAATCGAACGCAGAGGCAGCGGAAAACGTGGAAAAAGCGGAAGCTGCCGTCAGCGAGAAGAAAGAGGATGCCGCAGAGGAAGTTGAAGCAGGAAAGGATTGAGTAAGAGAATTCATTTCGGTGGCGTTTCCAGCACTTCCTCCACAAATCTGTCCCGTTTTTGTTTTTTTTTTTAAGGAGAAAAAATGTCTTGAATTTTGTGATTTTTGTCAGTATTCAGCTGTTTGTCTTTGTTGTGCAATATGTCAATAATGTTGTCTGGTTGGGAACACTTGTTTGTTTTGGAAATAAAAGTTCACTTTATTCTGATACATATCTGAAGAATCATTTATTGTATTAACAGACAGCGTGGGGAAGCAGCTCTGAAACAAACCAACGCTGGTACCATTTGCATGAAACCGAACTTTGATGAATGACTAAGATGCTCGAGATGAAGAGCTTCACATAAACAAACTGAAGGACTGTGTCTGGCTGTGCTGACGGCAGGCCACGGTCATGTTTACCCACCGAATCAACAACCAATACTGAAAACTGTTGGGAAACTTCACATCACCACTGCAAATCCAACTAAAAACATGTAAAATCCAAGAATGTTCAAAACACAAAGGAAGAATGCAACTGAAAAGGAAAAAAGTGATGTAAAATAGGAAAAATAATTCAAAGAATAGCAGTAATAAAATGTATAATAATAGAAATATTAAATATGAATCCCAACTCTTAGTGTCTTTAACTTCAACTTTACTCTGGACTCATCTATAGTTTTATTAGTAGATTAACATTATTTGTAGGTCATATTTAAAATACTAATGTGAATATTTTTTTAAATAAATTTTATATCCCTTACTTGTATCTATTAATATTTTTACACTTTGGATGGAGTAGTTTGTCAACAAATAGGCACTTTTCTCTTTGGGATAAAGAAAAAGTATATTTTATTCTGCTGTTGAGTCACATGGGCACTGCCTGTTACCTAGCAACAGCTGCCAAGCCCAGCCTGTCACCTAGCAACCCAAGCAGAGTTCCGAAATATTCAGGAAACAAAGAACACTTAACATCTTTTAAGTGTTTTCTGTTACAGTGCGATTCAGTTCTACAATATTTTTTAATTATAGTTTTTACTTTTTTTCTTAAATTTAGTTTTATTATGCAACCTATGGAACAATGTTGGATAAATTCTCATTTTAGGGAAATTTATGTGCAACAGCATAAATTCATATTTAGACTACAGATAAAAACAAAAAAGAATAAGAGACTGTAAAGTAAGGGCAAAGTTACAACAAAGGGAAATGGTACTCAATTGTTATCAAAAAAGAAATGCAGAACTGAGTAGGATAATATAAAAAATATACAAGATATGAATTGGTACTTGGAGAACATCAACATACTGCAAAAAAATCCCTTAATTGAACATGTTCTCTTATCTTTCCCATTTTGAATAGTTTCTGAGTGAACTGGACTTCTATGTCTTGTTAATTCTACAAGTTGCTAGAAACTTTGATCAAGTTAATAAAGTTAGTTTAAATTCTATTTTTTAACACTTTTTAAAAGCAAGTGAACTTAAAAGTTTAACTTTAACATTAAGCAAATCAAAGTATTTATTTCAATGTTCAGCAGATATTTATATATTCTGAAAACAAACATCCACAAGTTTACATATTAAAAACCTATATATTTTTCCTTTACTGAGGTTTGCACTAACAAATATGAATCTCACTAACAGATAATTCATAAATCTAATCAAAAATAAACTCACTTAGGTCAGGGCATTTTCTTTCTTTTTTTTTCCTGTTTTCCATTTAGACTGCAGCTCTTGTTTTCAAAACGAGCTCCACAAGGAAAGCCCAAGTGTTATTGTAGCTGATATACTTTCCTCACTTATTTGTGCCAAATTGGAGGCCTGTTTTCACCACAGCAGTCCTGTGGATAACAATTAGAGGGACTTTCCTGCTCAACAATCTCTCTTGGGGTTCCTTCCCTGAACCGAAGCTGAAACTGACTGGAAAACAAGCTGCATTGAAGTTTTTTTTTCTAGTTTTGTATTATTTTTTATCTTAAATTCTTATCTTGCTTATATAAACAGTGCGTAGATAATGATGGGAAGAGGGGATAATGTGATGCTTATGGTGTTTCAGTCAAGGAGTGAGTGATTACTTCCAAATATTTAACATTTGGTGCCTGTTTCTCCGCCTGCATGACGTAACTCAGATGTTTTGTCCAGCTGTGGCTGTAATTCAATGCTGCTGAGTCTCCTTCCTCAGTCCACGCCGGCCCAGCCCCTCACATTCCTCTTTCCATCCGCTCAGAGCTGCTCTCCGTCTCTCTCCTCTTCATCTGATCTTCTGTCGCTGCTCTGCCAGCTCACTCACAACAAAGCTCCACAGATGCTGCTTTATGTTGTTTACATTGGTGACATTCTGTTATTTTGGACATTATAATTGTCAAGTTTGGCCAGCTGTTGCTTCTCCCAGTAGGAGCGAAAACCTGGTGTGGGTTTTCAACTGGAACCGGAGCACATTCTTCTGTTTCTTCATCATTAATTAGATGAAGAACAGAATAATAAATATTTTATTGATCCCAAAAAGAAGAAATTGTTTATTAGTTGACAAGCTACTCAATCCAAGGTGTTAAATATTAATAATACAAATGTAACCATAAAAAAATAAATATAAAATTATACTTGAGAGTGATGAATTTCAAATATGACTGTATATAAGTAAATAAAATAACAAGCATGCACATGCAGTTGTTAATTTATAAATAATTTATTCTCGTAATATGACTATGATTTTATTTTCGAAATATTACCTTATCCTCAGATTATTACGACTTTATACTAACTATTCTCGTAATATTATTAAAAAATTATCCCTAATACTTCGTCGTATTTCTTATTGTATAATAAACTCCTCTTTTTGTAAATTGATCAATTTTCTTTGTTGAAAATGAACAAATATATTGAAATATATATTTCAGTGACTAGCTTAATTTATTTATTACACATTTGTAATAATTTCATTTATTTCTTGCTCTGAGATTTGATCTTTTATTTTCAATAAAAGATTTGTAGTTTTTTTAATATTCTCTGTTTACCTACTGGCATCAAAAACTATAATAAATGAGCGGATTCTCAACTTTTCACCCTGTAAATTACTGAATTGACCCACAAATGCATAGGAATGTTTGTATCCAGAGCATTTGTGTAATTATTTGTTTAAATAAATCATTGTTTACTTTCTAACTTCAGTAGAAGTTTTCTGTTCCTCCAGCTCCCCCTGGTGGTAGCTGGAGGAAATACAGGTTTGTTCAAAAAGGATAAAAAAAATAAAATAAAATAAAAAATCTTCGACAGCATTAATAATTTTGAGGGTGGAAATTTTGTTTCTACATGACAAATATTTCACCAGTTGGCGTAGTAGCAGGACCAAGAATTAAATAATGCTGCTATTTCTGTGAGAAGAAGGTAAAGTAAGTTGATCATTAACAGAAAGTTCAAAATAATAGAGTGGAGTTCAACAAGCAGGCCTTACATCTCTATGGTACTTTGTTCTTATTAAAATCGGAGTAAAATGGGTTATTCCACACTTTTATTTAAAAGTTAGAGAAAATGGAAGTAATAATAATTTTAATATTGTGAAAAAATTCATTTCAGAAAGTGAAACTCATGAATTATAAAGATTCATGACACATATTTTTTTGTAATTTTGGTAATTATGGATTGCTGATAATAAAATATCCCAACTCAACTTTGTTGTTAATAATAATATGACCCACATTTCCGAAGGCATTGTTATGATTCCTTTTATGTGGAATAATTTGAACGACTCTGTGAAGCGACTAGTGCAGCAAGAAAAAAGAAAAAGAAGAACATTCCTAATTTCCAACCATTTCACCCATAAACCATTGTGTTTTTTAGAGCAAAAGCGACTGTATTTGGAACAATATTTAGACCCATTAAAACATTTTAGAGACTAACACCATAAAACTAATCGGAAGACTTGGGTCAAGCTCATGTAAATAATTTACATTCCTTAAAAAAAAACAATCCACTGAAGCGAGAGATGTTTCCCAGTCATCAGTTATAATGGCCTTTAAAGGCATTTCTGCACAGCTTACAGTTTATGGAGCCCAGAAATATGACGGTGGCTTTTTGAAACAATCCTATATCAGCGCTGAACTTTCGCTGAACCTTATTAATCAGGAAAACATCATTGTAGTTTAGAAGTGAGCAGGTAAATCATTTACAAATAACCTGTTGGTTGTAAAATAAACAGTAATATCAGGGAATAAAAGTCAAGTTTTGTGACACCAGGGACATATTCTGGGATATACGTACAGGGCATTTTACAGGAGGTCCCGATGTTACTTATTTTTAATGTTTTCATATTTGAACTTTTATTAACTTTTATTTTACAATTGTACCTGCACTTTTAGGTGTTATGTCTGGAAAACTGCAGATGGGAAATTAACATGTTGATCTAAAATCTGGCATTTTATTCAAATGTGCAACTTACGTATAAACAAAGTTAACGTTAAACATAAACACGTTTGGTTTCCATAGCAACGAAGGTTGACCGCTTCTGTCGGAACAATGTAAAGATTGTCTCTTGCTCTGAGGTAGGTTTTCAAAACTCATTGCCACGCAGTTTATTTACGGTAAGTTTAAATATAAATCTTGAATATCTAACAGTTTTCTGATGAATGCCTCCAAAGTGAAAAGTAAAAAATAATTAAATAAAAACAAACATCCATCTTGTACCTTCATGCCACCAGCAGGTGTCCTCATGTCCAAACAAACGTGATGGCTGCTTTAAATTTAAAAATGCTATTTTCCTCTTGGATCGCTGTTTTTATTTGAGCTTTAGTTACTAATGCATGCATGTTTTTGTTGTTCACGCGTGATTTGGGTGTTTTATAGGAGCAGATCCATAATTTTCCTGATTCCAGTCACATCTGACTCCTGCAGATGTTCATGTCTTGAGTCATCTCCGGTTCAGCTTCCGGTCCAGACAGAAATCTCTTGTGATCTTTTGGTCACTGATGAGTAAACGAAACTGAAGTTGGTTTCCGATTCCAGCTTCCGATTGGGGAAGAGGCTAAAGGGCGATTCCACCTAATTTTTCATTATCTTCAGGATATTTAATCTACTCTAGTTTAAAAAAAACTACAACACCGAGACTCTTCAAACCTGGACTAGATTATTCTCAACTAATAGCAGAATATGTAAAACCATGTTTGTGATTTGTAAAACCTTTATCTGATTTTTGAAACTTCAATAAAGGGCGATTTCAGACCCTTTTTTGCATCTGGACAGGGGCGGATCTAGAAAAATATTTATGGGGTGGCAAGAGGGGGGCAGGGATTTTTTCAGGGGTGGCAGGGGAAATCTGTCACGAAAATATTAGTAGCGCTATCATTTGTTATTGGATATATCTATTAAATACGACTTAAAATAAAGATTAGAAAACTGATGTTTGATAAATTCTCCATGATACAAATCTATAAACAGTTTAGTTTCTGTTAGTTCTGTCAAGATGCAAGAAGGGGCGAATTTCTATTTATATTGGTCAATCGTTTTATTTTAAATATGCTGTAGGAGCCGTAGTTTGACGACTGTTATAAATATTACCACGTTTTGAGAACACAGGGGATTAGCTCAGTTTTTGTCGCTTGTTTTTAGGAATTTTAGCGGCTGCAGTGCACCACAATAAAGCTGATAAACAGGTGAAGAACCAAACTAGACAGAACCGCTTCTGACTGTTTGCTAAGCCAAACATCCAATAAAAGTTTCACTACGGCACTGGGGTCATGTTTCTTGACACAGGCAGAACAAGGTTCAATGTCCAAACTTATTGATTGGTCTTGGTGATTTATTTTCCTCTTTCACCAATTACAGAGTTCAAACTTTCATTTGTTCTCATGCTACCACTCTTAAAAACCATCGGCCCCAAACCCAAATGCCTGCTGGTCCTTCAGGCCCCTAGCTTATAGAAAGTGGACTGACCCACATTACTTCCTGTCTAAATTTAGAAAATAAATAAGAAAAATAATGAAACAAAAAATAAATAAAATCAACAATTATCAACCTACAGACAAACTCGGTAAATAATACAAAAAAATAGACATTTAAGAATAAAGTAACAAAATTCAAATGGACAAAGAAGTAAAGACAAAATAGCTCCAAGAACTTTTATTTCGCCTTTTCTCGCTCTGTATGACATGTTGCCATGGCAACCGACAAACAACAGGTCAAAGAGCAGGTAGAGCAGATATCACCGATCAGGGGAATCAACACCAAAAACAAACATTTCCCACACAAAGTAGCAAAAACACTAAAACAGAACATCCAG
>NW_015112898.1:389848-391501 GCF_001443285.1 Poecilia latipinna
TAATTTCTTAATATAGTATAGTTAATTATTTTTAAGTCTTTCATACTGCTGCTAATTGATATGGACTGGACAGCGCCTATTAGTCACTATGTGGTTCATTGTGTCCAGAAAACCTTTCTATTCCATTACAGGACCAGCAGAAATCTGTCACGAGAATATTAGTAGCGCCATCATTTGTTATCAGATATACTATTAAATACGTCTTAAAATAAAGATTAGAAATTAGATTCTCCATGATACAAATCTATAAACAGTTTAGTTTCTGTTAGTTCTGTCAAGATACAAGAAGGGGCGAATTTCTATTTATATTGGTCAATCGTTTTATTTTAAATATGCTGTAGGAGCCGTAGTTTGGCGACTGTTATAAATATCTCCACGTTATACAAACACAGGGGATTAGCTCAGTTTTTGTCGCTTGTTTTTAGGAATTGCAGCGGCTGCAGTGCACCACAATAAAGCTGATAAACAGGTGAAGAACCAAACTAGACAGAACCACTTCTGACTGTTTGCCAAGCCAAACATCCAATAAAAGTTTCACTACGGCACTGGGGTCATGTTTCTTGACACAGGCAGAACAAGGTTCAATGTCCAAACTTATTGATTGTTCTTGGTGATTTATTTTCCTCTTTCACCAAACAATTACAGAGATCAAACTTTCATTTGTTCTCATGCTACCACTCTTGCTCTGGTAAAAACCATCGGCCCCAAACCCAAATGCCTGCTGGTCCTTCACCAGAACCCCTACACTCATAGAAAGTGGACTGACCCACATTACTTCCTGTCTAAATTTAGAAAATAAATAAGAAAAATAATGAAACAAAAAATAAATAAAATCAACAATTATCAACCTACAGACAAACTCTGTAAATAATACAAAAAATAGACATTTAAGAATAAAGTAACAAAATTCAAATGGACAAAGAAGTAAAGACAAAATAGCTCCAACAACTTTTATTCCGCCTTTTCTCGCTCTGTATGACATGTTGCCATGGCAACCGACAAACAACAGGTCAAAGAGCAGGTAGAGCAGAGATCACCGATCAGGGGAATCAACACCAAAAACAAACATTTCCCACACAAAGTAGCAAAAACACTAAAACAGAACATCCAGTCTGTTACTTTATGCTGTCAGGCTTAATGTCTATATTGTGATTATTAAGTTTTCGCCTGAACACCGCGGTGGTTGATTAGCTGATTTAATTTTATCTCTCGCACTTCCCGCTACTTAGCAGTAGGTGTCAGGTTACATTGTGTTGCATTCAATGTTGTCGGAAAAAAGAGTTACATGCGCTTAATGTCCGATTTGCCATAACTATTTATTGAATTCATTGTCGCTAGCTGGGGTGGCAACAAGGGTGGCAAGGCTCTCGTTTGGGGTGGCAGCTGCCACCCCATGCCACCCCAGTAGATCCGCCCCTGCTGCTTTTAAACAAACGACGAGATTTCTGGAACCTTCTGGTCCCAAACGCCTCACACCGAAAATGAACGCTGAACCTGAACGCCTCACGCTGAACCTGAACGCCTCACGCTGAACCTGAACGCCTCACGCCGAACCTCAACGCCTCACGCTGAACCTCTCACGCCGAACCTGAACCTCTCACACCGAACCTGAACGCCTCACGCTGAACCTGAACGCCCAACTTGGAACCCGAA
>NW_015112898.1:393626-401391 GCF_001443285.1 Poecilia latipinna
CTTTACGCTGACCCATTGCCATGGCAACCGACAAACAGCTCAACGATACAGCAGAGATTACCGATCAGGGGAATCGACACCAAAAATATTTCCCACACAAAAAAGTAGCAAAAACACTAAAACAGAACATCCAGTCTGTTACATTATGTTGTCAGGCTTAATGTCTATATTGTGATTATTAATAAGTTTTCGCCTAATCACCGCGGTGGTTGATTAGCTGATTTAAACAGCTGCTCTACTGATGACTTGGTGGATTGTTTATTGCTAACGGAACCAAAACACACCGAACTGCGCAGCACATCCTATGGTTATCAAAGTCAATACCAGGCCAGCAACAGTTAGGCTAGTATAACTGACCCACTGCTCACTTGTTCAATGTTTTCTTTAAATTAAAACGTTTTCCTCCAAATCTGAAACCCTTATTACCATTATCTCTGTTTGAATTAACTGCTAAACATTGCGTCCGTTGTTCTTATTCTTTGCGTGGTTGTAGTATTTTCCTGACCACCGATATTCCTGACTCAATGGACAGCAATGACGATAAGTCACGTAATGTCCAGTCCAGTAATATATCCATCAATGCTGCTGCCTCGCGCTCTGTCCTTCTCTCGCACTTCCCGCAACTTAGCAGTAGGTGTCAGGTTACATTGTGTTGCATTCAATGTTGTCGGAAAAAAAAAGAGTTTCATGCGCTTAATGTCCGATTTGCCATAACTATTTATTGAATTCATTGTCACTAACTGGGGTGGCAACAAGGGTAGCAAGGCTCTCGTTTGGGGTGGCAGCTGCCACCCCATGCCACCCCAGTAGATCCGCCCCTGCATCTGGATCACACTAGAACTGCTCTAATTCAAAAACTACAACACCTAAACACTTCATACCTGGACTGGATTATTCTAACAGTACAATATATAAAACGCTGTATGGGATTTGTGAAACTTCGCTTAAATTCAGATTACTATTCCTACTATGCAGTGTTCTTCAAATTCAACTCTAATTCAAAACCTCTTTATTAATCCCAAAGTGAACTTAAATGTTGGTGTAAAAAACTGCTTGAAAAAAAAAACAAACAAAAAAACAACTGCATGCAACGAGTGTGAATAGTAAGCTGAACTTTAGTGAAGTTTCACAAATCAGATAAAGGTTTTACAAATCCCAAACATGGTTTTAAATATTCTGCTATTAGTTGAGAATAATCTAGTCCAGGCTTGAAGTGTCTAGGTGTTGTCGTTTTTTAACTAGAGTAGATTAAATATCCTGAAGATAGTGAAAAATTAGGTAGAATCGCCCTTCAATCATTTCCAGAATCGGAAGCTTGAATCGGATACCAACTTCAGCTTTGTGATGAATAATTTTGGGAGTTTACTGACCAGAATCCTGTTTACCAGGGACTGGTTTCTGACCATGAAATATTCACAACAAATGTGACTGTCAGTGTTTTCTGATGGGAAATTAAGACACAAATATAATGTAACACTGCTCATTTGTAGAAAGACATGCTGCTTTCTGCAAAAGAAGAGAATCTAACTCCTGCTGATCCTTTGTTTGGCCTCAGCTGTGGTAGATGAGATACTTGTAATAGCTGATATTTCGGGTCAGCAGAAATGTCTTCAGTTATTTTTAGATGGATATTTCCACCACAAGGGGAAGTAACAGCTTATAAGTTCAGAGGACACATATTTTCCTCTCTAACAAGTTTATGTTTCACTTTGATTTGTTTTAAAGTGACACTAGCCAATACTTAACATAATTTCTTTACTTAAAAATAAAAAATGCATATATGTATTGGCAAACTTTTGCATAAGCAGCTTGAAAACAAATGGAACCGGAAAAGAAAGCTCTGCTGGGACTGCAGCACAGCCACAAGCTGCGAGAAGTTAGAAAACTAAAACTCCCATGAAGTAAAAGTCAGGGCAAGACATAAAAATAGACAGACTTTATTGCATTTTAATTGTATATTTAAAATGCACATATTGAGCGAAACTATTGCAAACCTCAACCTAAAAAAAGGAAATAAATAAGCAATGAAATGGAAAAATAATGCACGGTTCGTTAGATGTTATGTCTTCATGACTTGCTTTTGATTTAGGCATCTGACCGTGGAAGATCAAACTAATGAAGGTTCATGGTAGATTAACATTCCAGGAATTATCCAGATGTGTAATAATAAACTATTTTTGTCTCTGAAATTGCTATAAGTGTTACATGTCAACTATTTAAACATTACATGTCAATTTACAGTCCCCTCTGTCAACTACAAGCGTATAAGTTCATGTTTTCTGATGTTTCATTGACAACACGGGGGATTCCATCTGGATAATGTCTGTGTTAATTATCTGAAGAGATGCAGTTAAGTAAATTTTTCTTTTCTTTTTTGTGCTTGAAATTTGAAATTTTTACTTTGAAAAATAAGTTCTAGACTTGACATTTGCTGTGTAGCTATCGACATTGTAGTTTCTATATAGTTGCTCATAAGTAATATTTTCTTAATATCAAGTTTTAATATGAGCCAGCATGCCTAGGTGGGACCCATGTGGGGGTAAGGAGGGCTGATATATGGGTCCCATATGGGTTTGTCCGGGGGTTCCACGATGGCCCCACATGGGTTTGCCCATGTAGGGCCACAGCCCACATGGACACTACATGGGCCCTAAATGGACAAACCCATGTGGGCCACCACCATATAAGGCCCATGCAGGGCCCATATGGGCTCTGGCCCTACATGGGCAAACCCATGTGAGGCCATCGTGGAACCCGCGGACAAACCCATATGGGACCCATATAGTCTGCCCTCCTTTTCCCCACATGGGTCCCACCTAGGCATGCTGGCAGGGGATAATTAAGTGCAAAACACTTAAAATAAGAAAAACATTCTAACGTAGAACCTCTTTGTGAGAAAAAATAATTTGCCAGAATGAAAACAAGCGTAAATCCCCTTAATTTAAGCTATTTAATCTTACAAAGATTTCAGTTTTTGCAGTGCATAAACAACAAATCAACTCCTACTGTCAAAAATCAATATTTAGGAGAGTTTTAAAACAGCAAGAAAAACAATATTTAATGGGAACTATTTTTTTTAAATAAACCGTAAAAATGATTACTTGAAACCCGTGAAATTGCAAGTATTTTGCACTGTAATAATATTTGTAATAATAATTAAAAATCAATTAAGTAAAACACTAGAAAAACTAATTGTATAGAAATTATTAAATAAAAAAATATTTTTAAAAATATTCAATATGCCGATTCATTCAGTGAATAATTGTTCCTTTTCTGTTGCAGTAAAAGCAAACAGATAATTTATATTTATTTATTTAAATAAATATTATAGTGCAGTGATTACAACTTTTACGTTTTTAATCCTAGAGAGTTTCATTGTGGGTCGTTCTCCTACAACAGAAACATATACATTTGTGTAATATTTGCAGTAACTCCTATCTGTACACGGTGTACCCTGTGAAGGAATCTGAAATGTATGAAATTATACCGGATGAAGCAACACTGGCTATATATTACTACAAATTAAAACATTTAACTGTTTAATAAAACACATATGCACGTCTTATGTGGTTTTATAATACTTCCTCTTTGACTGGTGTTTCCAGCTGTTCAATTAATGTCAATGAATTCATGTATTTTTATAAAACAAGAAGCTAATTTCTGAGCAAAACGATCACAGAGTTGCTTTTATTTTGAAACTCCCCACCGGACGTTACATTCACGCCATCTTACTTGATACCGGCAGCTTTAAATAGGTAAATCCTCCTTCTCTGCTGCGGGAGTCTCCTTTTAAAAAAAAAAATCTCGCCGCGTCACCGGGATGCAGTTGCGGGATCCCGGCTGCTAAACCTGCTATACACCACCACCGTCACCAGTAGGCCTGCTTACGTCCAATTTATGTGATTTATTATTTTTTTAAAACAGTATTTTAATAGTGTATCATTCGGAAATGTCCACTGTAGCGGGAGTGACATGACTCCTGGCGGAGCAGCGCCGTTGACTTTCAGTCTGTTATTCAGGAATAGCGCTGTGGGTTTAAATTTAGCCGGCTTAGTTGGAGAGTTTGAATTGGTTGCATTAGTAATGCAGCTGCAGCAGTCGGCACGTCTTGTGTCAGATTACCCGGCATCCTGTGTTACTGAGCAGCTCTGTTGTAATGACACCGCGCTGGCGAGTTGTATGCAACCTGTGTGTGTGTGTGTGTGTGTGTGTGTGTGTGTGTGTGTGTGTGTGTGTGTGAGTGAGAGAGTGACTTGATCAGTTTTATCATTTGGTGCGGAGCTAATTTCCTTTATGTGAAGGTGATCTAATCAATGATATAACTGATTAGACTGATAAGAACTAGGCTTTCACTTTTGAATTTGCCAAAATCCTAATCTTCAAAGTGGTCTGAAGTTCACGTTTCTTATCAGTTATTGTCTCCCTTATCAGGTATTATTTGAGTTTTAGGTGCAAATTAAAGAAAAAGGCTGAACTTTGACCCCCACTGTGAGAAGATGTGGAGGGTCAGTCATTCAATCCACTGATGTAACATTACTATCCTGAAGGGATTTGGCCTCCTCCATGATGAGAAACGTCTACTGCACAAGCTGAAATGGGTTGCTGGTTGCTATAAAAACATGAGATCAAAGAGTACAAAGGGCTAAAATTCCCAAGTTGAAAATATTCAGGGGCCTAAATTGTATTTTCCACCCTCCACAATTAAAAAACCCCAAATATTATTGTGAGTTCTTTACACAATAAGTAAAACATTTTACGTTTCCCTTGATGTTTACAATTGTTTAACTTTCTGGGCTTATTACTTTCCAGTTTATAGCTTATCCCCAGGAAAGAAGATAATAATTTTCCTCTACAAACTTTGCTGTATTTATCTAAATATAACAGATGGGTGTGCCCACCTCTGTGTTTGAGATATTTGTAACATGACTTATAAAAAAAAAAAAAAAGGGGGGGGGGGGAGGCTAACTAAAAAACTTATGTTGTACTTAACCTTTTCAGTTTAAGAAGATATGAACCTGCTATAGAAAACATCATCCTAAAAAAATTGCAAAAAGTGTCGTAGGGCCACATTTGTGCCATTCTTGAGTTGCAGTCAAGGACCACACAAAATGAATCCAATGGTCACAAATGGCCCTCGGACCACAGTTTGGACATCCCTGATCTATAAGATAATCTAAGCTGTCAAAGCGGACAGAACAAGAGTAACACAAATAAAAAAATAACATTACAGTGTAGAGAAAACACAATACAAATACAAAAATATATATGACAGCTTAGCAGCCATTTTTCTTTCACCACCACTTCCGCTGGGTCCACAGGGCATCCCAGAACAGAGCTGACCTTCCGGATCCGCCTGTTCAGTCTCTTTCTGCCCCCAGCAGACAACGCCAGAAAAGATGGCTGATGCCACAACAGAGCCATTGAAGGGCCTCAGGCGAGGCCCCTGGGCTCCAAGACCTGACCTGACTTGACCTGAGCCACTGCAGTAGCTACAACCTGCTCCGGCCTTTATGTTATCAGTCCAGTTTATTGTTCAATAAACCCAACAACCAAACCTTGGATGTTCAGTGGTTGCAGTGCAGAAGTTTACAGATTTATAACACTATTATTATAAATCTGCTTGCTTATATTTTGTACTCTAGAACATTTTTAAGACAATATGATTTAAAGACGTCAAAATTCAGTTCAAAAAGACTATCATCCAAGTGTCTTCAAAAGATTTATTGGTTTCCAGTAGCAGTCAGTCTTACACAGAATCTGAGGCAGCCTCTGACTGAAGACCGTGGCTGTTTGACTGTCATGACATGCTAACAGCTAAATTAGACGATATTTCACAGTAACGTCTTCTGATCAGTTTGATTAGATTAGTTAGATCCAGATTAGACCAGTTTGATTAATCAGTTTGATTAAATCCTCTAAGGATCTAATCAATCAATTAATTAGATCCTCTAAGGATCTAATCAATCAATGCTGGATCTGTTGGACCTGTCTGATAGTATGAAGTAGGCTGAAAAAGTAACTGTCATTAAGACTGTTTCTGGTAACTGGGGATAAGTTTTGGAGGAAGTTTAATTTTTAATTATATATATATATATATTTTTTTTTTTGCAGAATTGTTTCAGTTCTGCTACATTGGCCATTCTTATTGGATTTAAATGTGGACTTTGAGTAGGCCACTTCGAAACTTCCTTTTTTAAATTTATTTTGGATTTTTAATTTTTTTTTAGCATTCATTGCTGGTGTGATCACATTAACACCCCTCGTTTGACTGTCAGTATAATGTTGCTTCCAGTTTTATACCACTTTAAAAAGTCTCTTCATTCCACAAAATATTTTCCAAAACATCTAAGACATCATGAAGATGTTTTCTGTGGGAAATTTGAAACGGTTCTTTGTGTTCTTTGCGATCAGCAGGGCTTTCAGCCTCAGCTCTCCCCCATGGATGTGGTTTTTATTTTATGTTTTGTCTCTTTTATTGGTGGATGGTGAGCTATAGCAGAGTAAATTAAGATATTTGTTGTTTTGTGAAGTTATTGATGCACTTTTGTAGTAATTTTAGAAGGATGGACACTACACGAAATGTGTTTTTCAGTTTTCTCTAACATAGTTACTCTGCTTCTCATATTGTCTTTTGGACGCGTTATTAATTGTTGAGAACATCTAATCTACTTCATGCTGTCAAACTGGTTCCATTTAAATGATTTCTTGTTTCTACGCGTCTGACAGGTTGGGGCAAGTAAAGTTGGACTCAGCGACCCGATTTTTGTTTTTATGAAAACAAATAAAATGCATCTTAAGCTAAAGCATTACATTTGTTTGTTTTGTAAACTCTTGTAGTTTCTGGTATTTTTCCAGGCAGTTTTGATGTGCCAAAGCAGAGGACGTAATTGCTAAAATTCATCTCATTGCAGGGGAATGCAGTCATTATGCAGCAGTCGCCTGCAGTGATATGTTGAAATATCTGTCTGTGGTGGAAAGAGTTGGCTTTCTCTGTGCAACTGCAGAAAGACACAAGACGTTCATTTAAAACTTAAATTAAAAGTGTAATTCCTTTTTTCTTTCCTCCCTCCCTCTATACATCCATCACTTTCTTTCTCATGTCATTTCTGCATGCTGTTGTATTTTCTTCTTTCTTTCCTTTCTACATTCATTTTTGTCCTACCTCAATTTTACTCTTTCTTTTTTTTCTTTCATTCCTTGATTGTTTCTTTCTCCTCTTTCTACCTTTTTATTTTTTCTTTGATTTTTGTTCTCTTCTTTCTGTTTTCTTTTCATTTTTTCTCCCCTTTCTTTTCGTTCATTTCTTTCTTTCTTCCTTGCGATACTGATTTTGAATTTTATCACAATGCTATTGTGATAACGACAAAAGTGACGATAAGAACTAGTTATCACGTCTTTTTAAGGAACCGTATCTCTGTGACGTTCCCATTTGAAATGAGCTTCTTCAGGACGCCACTTAATTGAAGAGACAACATCTAATTATGTTTTTGAATTTGGGGGGAATCACCAGCCTTGAAAAATCATGAATCAACTGTTTATTTTGCACGTTTTAAATTTACACTTCCATTCGAGTCTCAACTGCTTCTAAAAATAACCCAAGTGCTTAAAATAAAAATAACAGTCGTTTTTGGCAATAAGTTAATGTTTTTTGAGTCGTTTCAAAAACTTACCTTATTGTCACATTTGATGGGGACCGCGTCATTACCTAGCAACCCCAGCCAAGCCCAGCCCCGTTACCTAGCAACCCCAGCCAAGCCCAGCCCCG
>NW_015112898.1:404567-415497 GCF_001443285.1 Poecilia latipinna
TGTCAGGTTGTATAATTGCGCATGTGTTTGCAGCCATTTTCTCTCGTAAAGGTAAATGTTGAGTCAAGGGGCAGGGATTGTGTGGATTTAAAGTGACAGAGGCCCTATTCTGAAAGGAGCTCAAAATAGGCAGAATTGACCTAATTTAATTAAGACTGATTTTGTTCAAAAACTGGAATGAACATTTCTAATGAACAAATACCCAGTAGAAAACATCCCTTGCAGTTTGTGGCCTAATTATTTAGTATTTTTGCTACAGTGCGATTTAAAGTGCTGGTTTGCAAGAAACAAAAACAAGCTATCTTTGTTTCCCAGGGAAAGACCACCAAAGATGGCATCTTCATCGACAACGAACAACCCTCGCTTTCTGATGTTCTTCGACTTCGATGAGACGATGATCAGCGAGAACAGCGACGACACTGTGGTGAATCTCTTGCCAAACCAGCAGCTTCCCAAATGGCTCCTAGACAGCTATCGAGAGGGGCACTACCATGAGTTCTCAGGAAAGATAACAGCCTACTTGGCAGAGCAGGGCATTACCAAAGACGCCCTGCTGTCCGCAGTGCAGAAGATCCCGCCCAATGCGGGCATGCTGGACCTCTTCCGCTTCCTGCAGAGCCACCAGCAGGACTTTGAGCTGGTGGTGGTCTCCGACGCCAACACCTGTTTCATTGAGAGGTGGCTGGAGCACAATAAGCTGGGTCACCTTTTCCGGAAGGTCTTCACGAACCCCTCCCACTTTGACGACAGCGGCCGACTCGTGCTCCAGCCGTTCCACTCGCACTCCTGCCCGCGTTGCCCCGACAACATGTGCAAGCAGGTGATCCTTCGCGAGTACATGGCGGGCCGGGAGAAGGAGCGAGGCGGCGTCGGCTTCCAGAGGGTGTTTTATGCCGGTGACGGGTCCAACGACGTGTGCCCCACTCGGGCCCTAGGATCCCAGGACGCCGCCTTCGCCAGGAGGGACTACCCCATGCATAAGCTGATAATGGAGGTGCAGCAGTCAGAGTCCACCGAGATAAAGGCAAACGTAGTTCCCTGGGTCACCGGAGCGGATATAGAGGACTATCTAGCAAAAATAATGAAGGAGAGATGACTTTCTCTGGGGTTTTTTCTTTTTAAGTGTTAGGGAAAACAGGAAAGGTGAGAAAACATTTGCAATTTGCAGCAAATTTAGATGAAATCAACAGGAAATTTCTTGGTATTTAAAATTCACATGATCAGTAATCAAAAAATGCACTTTTTACCTTTTGTTTTAGCTTTTGAAAATACTTTTTAAAATTTTAGAATAAAGGGAAACCGGATGTGCTTTTGAACAGAATGTAAAGCTCCTGATTTAAAGCTACAGTATGCAACGTTTTGGAAAAAAAAAATGTTTTTTACATATTTTTTTCAATATAATATAATATAAAATAGACGAGTGAAAAATTGAGCTCCTTTGCCTTCTGCCTGTGCTAACTGCAGAAGTAAGTTAGAAACAACCAATCAGAAAATGGAGGCGGGTCTTAGCGCTGTCAATCACTCTTGTGCTAAGAAAATAATTTCTCTTTGCTAAGCTATGGGTGGTTAACATAGCCTTCCACCAATGCTAAGGCTAGTTAGCATAGCCACCATTGACGGATAAATGCTGATTTTTCACAACTGGCATGTTGAGCAGCCTACATGAGGTTGATTGACAGCGCTAAGACCCACCTCATGGCTCTGATTGGTTGTTTTTGCAGACCGCAATAGCAGCTCAGGGAGGATTATCAGTCTCATCGCGATGTGGTGACAGCTTTAATAAATATGGAAAAAAACATATTTTTGTAAAAGTTACATACTGCAGCTTTAATAACCTCAAGGGTAAAGACTGTTTTTTATGAAAAATACTTAATTTCTGACAGCAGGTGAGGTTTATCCAGCTTCAACGCCTTATTGAAAGTTTGACAATGGTTACACGTGCCGGATGTAGCGAGGGACAAAAGACCGTGGCGGTTTCATCAGGCAGGGATAATGTTGCAGATACTCAGACGCAGTTCCAGAAACTTAATCTGGGGATTGATTTTTACAGCATTAATCTACACCAGTGTGAAACACAACAGGAACGCTGAAGAAATTCACTCCTCCTTTCCCCAAATGAAACAATACAGGGCAAAGTACAAAGTTTAGATATATTGGGTTATTTCTAGGAATTATATAAAGCTTTCACAGTTATTGGTACCCCTGTTCATAAAATCTTTTTTTTTTCTGCAAAAAAATTTACAAATGACATAAAATATTTTGAAAAAGAGGCTTTTATTCCCATCATATGTTCTGTGAGTGGAATAATGTATTATAAGGGCCAGGCTGCAAGAAGTTTTTTTAATCACGAGAATATAGCCGCAATATAATTTGTATCTTTCAAAATGGAAAAGATAAGCAAACATTTATGGTTGTCTCCATGGCAACCATTAATAACAAACTATAGAACAGGGTTGTCTCTAACTTTGTCACTACTCTCTGTCTCTCAACATGTCATTAGGTGATGAGCGTCTTAACCCTTTTCACTTCTTTTATTATGCCAGCGAATCATCAGTTCATCTTATTTTGACACTCTTTTCACAAAAAGAGTAGACCTCCTTTCTGAAAATTGTTGGAAACTGTAAAAGCAAGTATTAGAGTTAAACTAATCTCATTCAATACACAAGAAAAACAACAACAGCAGCAAATACATATAATCTTAAATAGAAAGTTAAACAACTTTATGAATTTAAATGCAAAGCTGGGGAGGTGAAGGGACTGAAGTAGACGGCCTCAGCGCCAGATGAGAAGTCTTGGCACAACATGCAGGGAGGGAAGAACACGATGTGCAAATCCTGCTGTTTATAAAACTGTAGCAAAGAGAGGCTTCTTGACGTCATCAGATCTCAACCAGTGGATGGGAAAATTCAGTTTCTGTCCCACGAATTTAAAGATGAATAAATTGGCCTTTTTTCTCAAGATGTTTGGGGGAAAAACCTTCCAGATGGGTCTGGTGTGGGAAAAAATCTCCATAAAAAAAAACTATAACCAAGAGTGTGGTCTTGATGTCACCAGGTCTCTATAGAAACCATAAAACAATTTCACCTACAATCTTTTTTGTATCTGATGTGAAACAAACCCCACTGTTGAGTATGGTGGAGAATAATCATGCTGTGGGCCTGTTTATCACCTAAACACCAAGGCTACCTTATTAGAGTGCATGACATCATGCATCTTTTAGAACATAATTTACATTTTTAATTAGAAATCAGCTCAATGTACATGTTTCACCAGACACAAAATGAACATTTTAAATGGTAATCATAGGAATTCAGACCTAAATCCTAAAACATTACATTTAAAAACTGTGGAGTGAACTGAAATTGGTAATATTGCACTAGAGATTTTGTTTAAAAACTAAAATTTCGTTAAAAGGCATTCAAGGCTTTCTACACATCGCTAACAGGGGTGCTAAAAACTTTGGATATGAATAGTGTTGGAGTGTTTTTTTTTTTTTTTACAGTATTTGTTTCATTTCCTCAACAAGTAACCCAATCAATCTCCTTGATTCGATTAAAAACACTAATAGAATAGATCTGTTTCTAGTATTTCAATATGTTTGAAATCAGACAAAATGAGGCCCTTTTAAAATAATTTTCCCCCTCGTTTAAAACAGTATTCCAATGTGTTCTGTCAAATCCCATCAGGTTTGAGACTGAATAAATAACAGGGTGGTTGGTTGATGTTAACGTATTACTTTCTGCATCATACAGCTGTCAGTTGATGCCATGCAGTGGAATATTTGTGTGCTGATTCATTTGAAAAAAAAAAACTATTAAATTATGAAAATATTATCACTGATCAGCTGTAACATTATGATCAATAAATGGTCTTTAATGATCGAAACTGATTCCTGCAGATCAACATTGATCTAATTGAGAGGATTCAAATATCCCAGCTCCAGGGTATTGAGTGATATTTTGCTGATCAGTAGTCATAATGTTATGCCTGATTGGTTTGTAGCCTTAAAAAAAGTATTAGAAATGTCCTTTAATCATGTGTTCAGTTTCTCAGGGAGAATAGACAGAAAATAAGCAAAGATAATAATAATAATCATAATAACAGAGTTGAAAACAGATGTTTACATGCAGTGTAAAAAAATGTACTTTTGTTTTACTGTCTGACATTAAAGCAGACTAAATGTTTTATGTTTTCAGTCATTGGGGATTACCGAAATCATTTCTATTTGCCAAATTAATGAGAAAATTCATTTATTTGGTTAATATTTTCATTAAAGTCTGTAAGAAACTATGCCTTTCAACTGCTTCCTTTTGTGACATCATTTCCAGATGCCTGAAAGGAAAGCACTATTTTTATCTGTTTAACAATGATACGCAAGGAATGTCAACCCATGTTTCCGGTCAGGTTTTATTTCACAGAGAAAATGTGTGACCTCACATGACCTTTGGTAGATGTTGGCTGAAGCTGGAAGAACGGTGTGATTATTAACCGTGAAACGAGTTCTGCACTGACTGAAAGGCCGCTCAGTGAAGAAGAAGAAGCCATTACATCAAAAGGAACATGAATAAACTAAGTTTGGACGATTTTATGTTACGTTAAGAGGAAAATGAGGAAGTACGGAGATGGTAGCATTATACTGTGGGCTGCCAAATATTAAGACATTTTTTCTATGTTTGGCTTTGAACAAGTAATAAAATTATAATTATCCTGGCATTTAGCAAATTCAACCCATTTTTAAATAAACCTACAGGTATTGTTTCATTTAATGTTAGAAAAGAGATTGTGTTTTTATAGTGTATGAAAAGATCTGGTTTCAACTGTACGTGTTTCATGTATAAAAATGTTTGGGGTTTTTTTGCACTCTCACAATAGCAATTCTAATTTAAAACAGTGTTCGTGACTAATAAAATAGAGGCTTAGTCATCACAGCTACAAAACAAACCTGAAATTCTTTGTGATCAAATCTTGCGAATGCTCCTAAGATCCGAGTTTACCTTTGTGTGATGCTACGATTCCTAAAAATTCACCAGCTTAGAGTAATTTAGCTGCTCCCTGTAGCTTTTGTGCAATAATTAAGTGTCATGTATATGATGTGCAAAGAAATAACAGGAGAAAAACTTGACACCCAAAACTTTCAGGGTAGCATATCGAGTCCAGTGCAGCAGTGTTTTAGTGACACGCTAAATAAAATATGTTGTTTTCACTCTGTTCCAATGATGTGCTACCCTTTTCGTATTGTGTTGCTTGCTGTCTGCTGTACGTTTAATCTAGGGCGTTAATACAATGTGTAAATGCGTCATTGTAACAGGAAGATAAAGCCATTCATTATCAGACGCTGTTTCTTCTGTGTGCTTTGTAACAGATGAACAGACCTGCAAAATGGTTCAAATATTTGTGAAATTCTTTAATTTCATCGTGATTTAAAGAAGAGCTGAAACAAGAACCAAATCACTTAATTTAAGAGCCTCCTTAATAATAGCACATTATAAAAGCTGATTTTTCAAATCCTTGCGCAATCTTTGCAAAAGTTAAATTAAATAGATACTATGTTTAATTACTAGTATTTTTTACTAAACTTAATTACTAGTATTTAAGTTAAACTACAGTTAAAAATTCAGGATTTGATTATTTGTTACTTTTTCTTCTGCTTACTCATTTGAAATGTACACTTCTACTAAAACATTTTTATTGAAAGATTTCTCTGAGTATTGGGGACACAAAGCAAGTATACATGTTTCAAATTTATGTTAAAAAAAATTAAAGAAAGAACATTTCTGCTCAGTGGAAACACCAGGGCTGTTTAGGTTTGTTTCTTTTACACAACACTTGCACTTTCAAAAACCTTAAAATAATTTAAATTCATCTGCTCACCTCCATACTTGTTTTTACTTAAGTTGATTTAAGTAAAAACAAACAAAAAAACAAAACATTTAGATTGCTGTTTAGATAGGTAGGTTCCCTCTCGTTGTGTAATCATCTCTCAAGTTTGGCCTTTCTGACGGCAGTTAACCAAACCCAAGCATGACTTAAGTGCGAAAAAGGTGCTTTTCAATTCACTTGGTGCCGAGTCAGTTGGTGTTGACCCAATTCCGGTTTTTTATGTTTTTATTTTTTGCCTTAATGCAACCTGTATCTGATCTTTTCATGACTGAACAACACAGGTGGGATTTTTTTTTCGAATGCCACTGATTCAAATGTGACCGAACCGTCAGGTCGCATTGATCCGACCTGAACGTCACTGATACTTGACAAATGTCACTATTCTGCGTCCTGATTAGCGCAAGGGGGAGAGTAAACAACAAACATGGAGGACGATAATGAGGATTAAGTTGTTAATATCCTGGCTGCGGTCAGACAACTTCAAAATCATAAGCTACGCTCTCGATGTGTGACGTCATTGCGCCCTCTACTGCGCGTGCAGGTCGTTTGCGGTTCACACTGGAGATCACATATAGCTCGCCTATATATTTGGAAGTGTGAATGATCACTCCAAAGAAAATCCGATTTGACAAAAAAATCGGAATTGGATCACTGCAGTGAAATCTGAATGAAAGCACCGTGCACTCAACAGTTCCTTGTTCTGATTGCTTTATCTACTAATTATGTTTAATTTAAACAGGCATAAATTTAAAAAGGAGGCAATTTAGCAACTAAAATGCTCTAACTCTTTACTAGGTTATCGAAGTAGTTTAAAAAGCTTTCAGAATAGTTTGGATATTTTGGTTTGTTTCAAAAGGATGCAATCCAGTGAGAGGAACTAGTTATACAGACTGATACAGTCTTCAATTAAATTAAAGGAAGTGGCAGCCATTACGGGGAAGGATGGTGAGCTTGAAGGACACAGCGATGATGTAGTCTTGGCCAAGTTGATGACAATTTGCCATTGCTGCAGAAGTCCTGAAGTCAAAGGCGTCATCCAAAGCAGTTTGTCAGCCTGTAGATCATCCACAGTCGGCTTGAGGTCAAACTGAAGACAGAAGATTGGAGGACAGAGTCCAGACAGAAGATCGGGTCAAGACGAGGTGAAGGGGAGATGGCCCGAATGGAAATGAGACTAGCCAAAAAAAATATCAACTTTTGAGGAGAGTTCATGTTAGAAATAAACAAAATAATGTTTCTTAAATTTGTAAAAACTTAAATGATTAAAAGTCTGAGATTTTAATAATATTCACATTTCTAAGGATTTTGTTGTTGCATTTTGAACCTGCTGCACTTTTGTTGTACAGTGTTGCAAATGTAGAGTTGAGCATTTTGTCCACTAAAAAATAAAAATAATCCAAAATCTGAATAATCCAAAATCTATCATTTACATGAATAAAACACTATTATAAGTCTAGCTTTGCGAAACCACAGTTGACCTAAGCTCTTTTGAGTGGACATTTATTGACTTTGACTGAAATGCATTTTCTATTTAAAAAAATAAACAACTGACAGATTTGAACTGCAGGCAAATCAGGTTGATCTTTAAATTCTTGAACAAAATAACTCCACTGCAAGGCTTCAAAATTAGACTTTAGTTCATTCTGGAACAACCAGGGTTTCACAGATTTAGTTGTGCAGAAATGATCTGCAATACAATCCCAAATGTTGGCTTTTGCCCATCTTTTGCACAGATTACAAGCTGCTACATGATCCTGACCTTCGATTGTACTCAAGAGATTTTAAAGTCCACAGTTCTTTGATTTTATAACCACAAAATTCAAATTAGCTCATTATGATTTTATGTAATAAACCAACAAAGTAGTAGATGATGGTTCAATAAAAACTGGCAGTCAATTTGTATTTAGTCCTATTTACTATTCCTGAAACCAATCCCGGAAGAAAAACCTGTTAGATGTTGCAAAAGTTTTTATATTATTTAATCTATTTCTAAACTGAAAACAGTCCTTGCATTAAATTACCTAATTTATTTTCGGGCGCTACACTGAATATGCCTTAAACTTCATATTAAGCTTTTCACCCAGCAGATGGCGCCAAATCTAAAGTCCCAAATATTGTGTATTCCAGTGAAGTGGATTTTAACTTCTGTATCCTTCCGCCCTCTGTAAGACAACAAACTGCTCACAGTGGGATGACCGCTGCTGATGGAGATCATGAAACATCGCTCAGCATCTCTTATAGGCGTCGACAGAAAAGGCTCAAGGCTGTGATGACATAGAAAACATGTCATGATGTGAGTTTGAGAAGCTGAAAAAGTCTCAGCAGTAATCTGACGATTCAGCATTCTTAATAATCTGTCTCTTCTGTTTAAATCAGTCCTCTGATCTGATTTGTCACGCCAACCCTTACAGGATGAACTTTGTGAAAAAAAAAGAGTTTATTTTTATGTGATTTTGCTTTTAATCCACACAAAATTTAATAACTGGAAACGATTATTTATCAAATATCCGACCAAAGGGTCCGGTGAGAAAACGTCGTATTTGCGTGTCTTCATGACTTTTAGGGTCTGTGGCAAATAATATGCAAATATATCAACATTCAGTTTTTGACATGATTCCTAATCGACAATATCTTGTGTTTTAATAACTTTATATTGTAATGCGCCATTTAAAAGTAGTTTAACCACACTTCCTGGCGCCATGTTTAATTCCAAACAGGAAGCCGTGGTTGTTTTGAAGCAATCTGATTGGCTAATAGGTTTTAAGTTTGCCCTACACTGCCCCCTACGGTTTGGCATGTTTAAAACAACGCTCAGGAGCTGATTTTTGAGGTTCGTATCGGTCCAGAATTGTTTTTGAGTTCTGAAACCGAGCCTGTGTGTATGACAATTATTTTTATTTAAACGATGTGATGGAGATATTCGAGTTATAAAAACCCAGCTATGTAGACAAGGACTCAAAAAGGGGGGTAAAAATATATGAAGGAGTCAATTTTTTTCTGACTTTCATTTGTAAAATGTTTTGAAAATGACAATTTTTGTTCTACTGCAATTTATACGTTTTATTAAAAAATATATTTTTCACATATTTATTAAAACTGTATAGCATAAGACTGATAATTGGTGTAAAATTGAGCTCTAATGGTTTCTCCCAGTCTCCCAGAACTAACTAGAAACAACCAATCAGAGCCCGGAGGTGGATCTTAGTGCTGCCAATCACCCTCTTTATGCTACGCTACAGCTAGCAGAGCCTGCTGTGAATGCTCAGGCTAGATAGCATAGCTACTAATGACGGTGGATAAACGGTTTTCTCTTAACCGTCGTCGTTTTTCCACCGTTAGCATATTTAGCAGCTAGTACATGTTGTTGATTGACAGCACTAAGACCCTCCACTTGGCTCTGATTGGTTGTTTTTGCTCAGGAGCGGTGTATTTCTTCAGAAATTTCTTCAGAAATACACCGAAGGCCATAGAAAAGACAGATAATCTTTTCACAGATTATCTGTCTCATATTTTACTGTCACAACATGCAACAGTTTTAACAAATATGTAAAAAACAGATTAAAAAAAACAACTTACATGCTGCAGCTTTAAGCACTACAATGTGTTGATGTATCATGTAAAATCATGATAAAGTACTTTGCATTTATTTGTGTTTGTAGCATAATAAAGATCAATTTGCCCTTTACTGAGCCTGTCACTGTTTCAGTTTGTTATTGCTTAATAGGAAGAACATACTACAACCTGCTCTGACCTCCAGAGAAAAGTGATCAATATATGACAAATTATATTGGAGTTTCTTCTCCAGCTTGTGTCACCATCTCAATTTTCACACAGAAGCTGATGCAGCAGGAAACCCTCAGCTGCTGAGATGCCTTAAATTGCCATCGCTGTCTGATGATTGCTTTTATGGATAACCCCATCGACTCTTCTCCATTCAATTACTCCACCCTGAGGTGAAAGATAACTCACTTAGGGGGAGCTTCAAGCCTGTAGGAGGTCATTTTGAATTAAAGTATAATACCTCTCATGCCGATACACAATCAGGCTGATTACGGTTGGAGTTGTTTTCCGCCACTCTTCCCCGTTTGATTCCTCAGGTGATAGTTTAAGAACAATGGCAGCCAAAAGTCAAGCTTAATGGCTCTGACGGTGGCAGAGACAAACAGTCGGAAAGGATGATGGAAGAGTTGCCTGTCTGGCCTGGATTTTATCTAACACCCTTGAGATAAGCTGCAGACATAGAAAATTATTCCTTTGTTTGAGGATCACCAGCTGCAAAGAATACAATGCATGAATTTTATCAGCATGTCCTTGAGGAAGTCAAATATGAAGAGATAAATCCTCCCGTCTTTGTCAACCTGTGAATTCAGGCATAACTGTGAGTGAGGAGAAGAACTGCAGGTTAAAGCTGCAGTATGAAACTTTTTTTAGTTTTCAATATTCATTAAAACTGCCACCATGTTGTGACAGTAAGATATGAGACAGGTAATCTGTGGAGGAAAATGAGCTCCTCCCTGTGTCACTGTTGTGATCTGAAAAAAATGCAACTTCTGGTCAAAAATGACCAATTAGAGCAAAGAGGAGGATCTTAGCGCTGTCAATCATCCTCCGGTATGCTGCTCAATGTGCTAAAGGTGGAGAAACAATTTCCTGTTGCAGAAAAACTGTTTATCTGCTATCATTGATGATATGCTAACTAGTCTAGAGGGCCACATACAAAGTTGTGGCAGGCTCATTATCTTAGAAAGAGATATAAATAGAGCCTTTAAGAAAACAGTTGTGTGCTTAAATATAATTTTATTAGTCAAGTTAACCACTTGAGTCCTAAGTTTCAAATCTCCACCTGGATATTTCTGCTTATTTTAATCGTACAATGTGCTGTGAGTAAATATATTTGCTCATTTATCCATAACAACTGGAACATTCAATATCTAGCAAGTTATTTTCGCAATTTACCATCTATTAAAAGAGCGTCCCTTAGATTAATTTCACTTCCTGCTATGGCGGGAGTGAAATTACCGTAATAACCTGATATTGACTGGAAAGTGCA
>NW_015112899.1:0-1909 GCF_001443285.1 Poecilia latipinna
ATGTCCAAAACTGGCCCAAATGGATCCGACGGTTCGAAAGGTACAGGATCGTATCGGGACTGGAAAAAAGGGACAAGGCTTTTCAAGTGAATACGTTGATATATTCAATGGGAGATGAATCCGAGGATATCCTTAATGCGTCAGAGCTAACGTCTGCAGAAAAGTTGAACTACAAAAAAGTAAAAGAGTGCTTTGATGAACATTTTATTGGAGAACACAATATAATTTTTGAAAGGGCGAAGTTTAACATGCGTAAACAAGAACCGGGAGAAACGGCCGAGAGCTTTATCACCGCGGTTCACAAACAGGCGGATTATTGCAAATTCGGGGCTCTCAGAGATGAACTGATCCGTGATCGCATTGTTGTCGGCATAAGAGATGCCACGCTCTCCGAGAAGTTGCAGATGGATGCAAAACTGACCCTGACTACAGCTGTAACACGGGTCAGACAGAGTGAAACTGTGAAACAACAACAGGGTTGGCTGCGTGGTGCAAGTGGCCCTGTATCAATTAAGGAGCCCAGTGAAGAGATGCATGCGCTTTCACTTGCACGCAAGACAGAGGGCAGTGCACAACAGAGACCGAAACCGAACAGGTATGCAACATCGTCTGCCTGTTATAAATGTGGGAGGGCTCCATCACACAATTGGAAAGACTGCCCTGCCAAAGAGGCGGAATGCAGGAAATGTCACAAACGAGGACACTTTGCTGCTGTCTGCAAGTCTAAGCAGCCTGTACACGAGATGACAGAGGAAGAGGGACTCTATCAGGACAGTCTGTTCTTAGGGGAGGTGAAGTCAGACAGCAATGGCTGGTACTCAGACATCAAACTAAATGGGGAAGTAGTTTCCTTTAAACTAGATACAGGGGCAGCAGTGACTGCCATTCCTACCAGACTATATAGTTACAGAAGAGACGGCCCTCTACTGCACACCCACAAAAAGCTGTATGGCCCAAATAATACCAGACTATCAGTGGTAGGTCAGATTCAATGCAGGCTTGAAAGCAAGGATATAAAGTCCACTCAGTCAGTGTTTGTCATTGATAGCTTGGCTAGGCCACTGCTAGGCTTACCGGCACTTACAGAACTACGTCTTGTGGAGCGAATGGAAAAAATTGACACTCTGGAGGAGAAAGGGGACCCGGCGAGAAAATTCAAAAAGAAATTCCCAAAGGTGTTTACAGGATTAGGGAGACTGGAAGGTGACTATCGTATCCGGCTGAGAGACGATGCTGTCCCCTATGCCCTTACAACCCCTCGCCGGGTGCCAATACCCTTAACTGAAAAAGTCAAGGAGGAACTAAAAAGAATGGAGGAAATGGGGGTCATCTCCAGGATAGAGAAGCCTACTGAGTGGTGTGCGGGGATAGTGGTAGTCCCAAAACCCAATGGCAAACTTAGACTTTGTGTCGACCTTACCAAGCTTAATGAAAGTGTATGCAGAGAAAGACATATCTTGCCCTCCGTGGACCAGTCACTAGCACAGCTAAATGGTGCAAAATATTTCACAAAATTGGATGCACGGAGTGGCTTTTGGCAGATTCCATTAGCACAAGAAAGTAGGGAACTAACAACATTCATTACTCCCTTTGGCCGTTTCTGCTTCAATGTGCTACCCTTTGGGATAAATTCGGGCCCAGAACATTTTCAAAGACGCATGTCCCAGCTCTTGGCCGGCCTTGACGGTGTTATATGCCATGCAGATGATGTCCTTGTGTCGGGAAAGAATGAAACAGAGCATGATGAACGGCTCACAGCTGTCCTGACGCGACTCCAAGAGGCAGGACTAACACTAAATGAGAAATGCACCTTTGCACAGTCGGAAGTTCTGTTTGTAGGACATAAAGTCAGTGCAGCAGGCATTGAACCAGACCCTGAGAAAATCAGAGCGATAACAGGCATGCCTGT
>NW_015112899.1:6893-19995 GCF_001443285.1 Poecilia latipinna
AGTGGCGTCCAGTTGCCTACATTTCCCGAAGCCTCTCCGAAACAGAGCAATGGTATGCCCAGGTTGAAAAAGAGGCACTAGCCGTCACCTGGGCCTGTGAGAGACTGAGTTCATACCTCATCGGAGTACAGTTCACAATAGAAACTGACCATAAACCCCTCCTCGCACTCTTAGGGACAAAAGCACTGGATGACTTACCTCCCAGGATTCAGCGATTCCGGCTGCGACTGCTTAGATTTATATACAACATAGTACATGTGCCTGGAAAGGCCCTCATCACAGCAGATACACTGTCCAGAGCCCCGATAAGGCGTCCACTGACAGCAGAAGAAACACAGATGGAAGGGGAAGTACAAATTTTCATTAACACAGTACGTGATAACTTACCTGCATCTCAGTCCAAGCTCCAGCAGATAGCTGACCATCAGCGGCAGGACGCCATCTGCAGTCAGCTGATCCGCCAGTGCCAAAGAGGCTGGCCACGACAAGAGGAGCTGTCACAGCAGCTGAAGCCTTATTGGATTTACCAAGGCGAGTTACACATGAATGGTGATCTTTTGATGAAAGGACGACGTATTGTCATTCCAGAGACATTACAAAATGAAATACTTGCCCGACTGCACGAGGGACATATGGGGATATCCAAATGCAAGCTTAGGGCTCAGCAATCTGTGTGGTGGCTAGGCCTGAGTGCCCAAATTACAAAAGTTGTGGGCCAGTGTGAGACATGTATTAAGTACCAACAGCTACACCCAGAGCCAATGATCCCCTCAGAGCTGCCTAAGCGGCCTTGGCAGAAAATTGGGGCAGATATGTTTTACTGGGAAAATGACTCTTATTTACTGGTAGTAGACTACTATTCAAGATACATTGAAATAATGAAGACATCTATAACTACGTCAGCAGGAATTATTACTGGCTTGAAATCTATTTTTGCTAGACATGGGGTGCCTGAAATACTGATAACAGATAATGGACCTCAGTTTTCCTCTAGCTCTTTCTCCTCTTTTGCCACAGACTATGACTTCAGACATGTCACCAGTAGTCCATACTTCGCTCAGAGTAACGGGGAGGCAGAGAGGGCAGTGAAAACGGTGAAAAGCCTCTTGAAGAAGAACACCGACCCATACAAGGCCCTGTTGGCATACCGGGTCACGCCGTTGAATCAAGGCCCTTCACCGGCTGAGCTCCTGATGGGCAGAAGGTTGCGCTCACCCTTGCCACTCTCACCCAGTCAACTTAAACCACAGTGGCCAAACCAAAAGAAGTTTGCAGACAAGGACAAAGAACTAAAACAGGCACAGACATTGGCCTACAACAAAAGACATAGAGTGGAGGTCAGTCCAGAGCTAAAAGCAGGTCAGCGCGTCTGGATTACAAACACCCAGGAGACGGCTACGGTGCTGAGAGAAGCAGACACTCCTCGTTCCTATGTCGTGGAGACCGATTCAGAAGTGGTGAGGAGAAACAAGGCACATCTCAGACCCTTACCAGACATTCAAAGCCCAACAGAGAATGTGGGGGACACAAAACAGACAGCAGCACCAGACATTCAAAGCCCTACAGTGAATGTGGGGGACACAGAACAGACAGTTACACCAGAAGTGAGGGTGGGGGAAAATGTGAAAAGGGTTCATCCAAGGAGGGAGGTGAAGGCACCAGCATGGCTCAAAGATTATGTCCAATAATGCAGAACATTTAACACCTGTTCCAAATGTTATGTAATTTTCAGTATTCAGTATATTCAGTTATCTGTAAGTGTTAGACAGACTGTATGCTGTTAGTTAGGTAGTCCATGTTTTGTTTAAAATGTTATCACTACTTTGGGGAAGGGGAGATGTGGTGTGTTATGGTCCTCTGGGCGTTCCGTACCAGAAGGGGGGTTATGTACATGTATGGTGTCCGGTAAACGTCACTTCAGTAAAGGTGCCTGCCGGCTAAAGATAAGCTGTTGTCAGAGTCCTCAATTAATAGTCTACAAATTACTACACNGCAGAGACTCCGCCGAACCCCTGAGTCGAACAGAGGAATAACAGACTCATACAGCTGATTTGCATTTTTAAGCAATCGTCACAATGAGACTGAACACACTCAAGATTTCCTTCATTTTTCATAAACTCTTTAATAATTATTTCTCCTTTAATTTTATGAACCTTTGCTTTGAGATCCTTTTGAAGCTTCTCAATTGTATTTGTAATGCTTTAACAGTTAATCTTGATCGTCTTTTTTTCTTCTTTACCGCTTACAATGGAGCTTGATTTAGATCCCTCCATTTCCTGTTGTTTGTCCTTAACAATTTCTGTTCAGACAAAGTGAGTCAGTGTTCGTGTGTATGTTTCCATACCTTAGTTCCAGCGGACTTGATTGAGCTGCAGTAAAAGAATTTCATTCAATGACGCTGCGCTCCATGCACCATTGCCGCTTCCAAACTGTTCCAAGCAGAAGCAAAGAATCCAGACGTGCCTTTTAAATGAGCCGCTTTTTCGATTGTCATTTCTGTTGATAATAGATGTGCGGCAAAACTAATGATGTATGAGGGCTGCACTGGGATAACTCGGGTAATTTCAAACTGTCCGATGCCTGCTTCAAAAAACTCCAGGCCGCTTCTTTGTTGTTGCAATCATCTATTTATTCCACTTTGATTGTCTTACTTCAGATCTTACACAGATTGACACCGACTGATCAGGCCAAACCATCCAATAGTGCCAATAGTAAACGGCATTATAACACGGTCAACAGAAATTATGACCACCCCCAAAAAAATTGGTATCAGCTTAAGTCAAAATCGGCAGGTCAGGCTTTTTAAAGTTCCGTAACTGGGGATCAGCCAGAAAACTATCAGTGCAGCCATACTTAAGATGTAATACACATATTCATGACATTCTTTGACTACATTAATTTCTCTTAAGCGTAACTCCAATAGCTAAAAATTTTATATATACCAGGTGAGTCTTTCTCCCCCGAGAAAGTGGATCGGTACCGGGTTGATTCTGAGCCTTCAAATGATTTTAATTAAAGTTTCACATACCTTAGAAGTTGATGTAAAAATGATGTTTCTTTTAGCCACATAAATGATCATGCTCAGCAGCAAACAACATATCACCAACTACAGCATAGAGCAGCTGATTGATACATTAATGTTTTCAAAAACATTTTGATAGACAATGTCAAACATTGAGAAGTTTTAATTGTTATCAAACATTATCAAAAGAGCCGTTTTGAAGCCAAAAAAACAAACAAACAAAAAATATATAAATATACAGAGCCAACCATGAGAATCAACTAATTTAATGTTAAAACTCAGTTTCACAAAAATACAAACATTCTATCTGCACTTTCTACTTCACTACATTTATACAAAACTGTCACATTATTCGCTACATCCAAGTCGCATTGCACTTTTCTTTTCCGTTAAAATGGAAAGTTTAGGGACTTAAGGTGGCGCCGTAAAATTCAAGCAATAACGTGACCTACGTGTGTCTGTTGTCACCCATTGCCTCCCCTTTTACTTGCGCGCAGAGCTCCAAGACATGCACATTGGTTTCCTCAGAGCGGGAGAAGATGTCCATCTAATCGTCAGTAATATAATTCCGCGACATAAATCATAAGATATGGCGACATGAAGAGGCGCAAAAAGTGGGTATGCAGCATATGCAACGCATAGGGGCGCAGCACCATTTATGTTTTCGCATCCACCTGAATAATGTGCAGTTGCGCCACTGGCGACATGTAAAAACTTCGTCCAACTTTTAGCGTCACTTGGAATGAAAGCTTAAAGAAAGGTAAGATCTGTGGACGTGATGCTAGCAAAGCTAGCTGTACAGAGACATGTTGCATCTACGATGAAAAAAAGTTGTCACTCATGCGCTGAATTATTGTGTGGAGGTGTTGACTGAGGTGTCGCTTATATGGGACAACGCTGTGACCAAAGTGCAATATAGTAATATGACATTCAGGAACGACCGATTCTTCTAGACGGATCTTTACTAAGTCCTAAGGACTGAAGCCTCACTGAGAGCCGTTCTTTGTTCGTTCTGCGTACATACACTGCAGTAGCTACTATTTTATTTATATTTAATTGGCGAATAAATAAAACAAGAACATAAGAACGCAGAGCATGCTCATTGCTCTTTGTTTTCGTCACCTGTCATGGTGGCAGACGTTGCAGCAGGAGGGAGGATGATAACAGTCACGGTGCTCCTTCTGCTTGGTTACTTCTTGCTTATTGCTCCTTGGACAGTGTTCACAGTTGAGCGTTGTTTATTGTTAATTGCTATGTTTAATGGTGCAAACAGTTGTGGTTTCTGACCTGGGTAATATGGGCATCCGCCCAGGGTGTTATATTTTTAGGGATGCCAGGAGACCTCTGGGTATTGTTGCACAGAGATGAAAGCAAAGCAGAATAAAGAAGAGTTTGAATTGATACTGGTTAAATCTATTTCAGCTCTAACCCATTTCAACCTACCAGTTACAATAGTGAACAAGAAATATATTTCACTTTCAAGGACTCCAAAAAGCTTACTGATTAAATTTTCAGTTAATGTTCAGCAAATATTGAAAGTTTAGAGTGTTTGGATAGTACTTATGCAGTATCACATGTTTAGAGTAAATTATCACATGAATAGAGCTGTTTATATCTTGGTTCCACCGTGGCGAGAGGAAGACTGCCACAAACCTCCCAAAGAAGAGGATAGCAATGTATGTTTAAATAAACATACAACAAAGATTTTTGGTGCACATCATCTTAAAAGTGTCTAGTTATGATATTCACCTTTGCATTTACAAAAATTGGTTTGCCGTGTGAGAAGGATGTGTAAACATTTTGACGGTCACAATAGTGACTGGTGGGACATTTTACCTAGGTGCGCTTATTTAAATACATACCATGTTCTTCCATTTCCAAACTTCTTCCTTTTTAAGATTAACCCTTTAACAATCACACCAAGAAAAAACCTGTGAAAATGTTTTTCTTTGCATTTCTTTTCCCCTAGGGTGATTCATAAACACAATCAATATATATATATTTTATTTTCAACAGACCCTGTGGTTTTTGAAATATTGATCTCTACCAAACTGTTGAGATGTCACTTAATGGTTTAAGTACATGACGTAATAAAAATACCAAGTACAGTAGATAAATTAAAATAAAATGCTAATTTATAAAGAAATAAACAGCAAAAAGTGTCTGGGGCATTGGATACAGTTTATTTCTGTCAAAATGCCACAAAACACTGGTTTTAATTTCAACAAAGGAAAACATTGCGTCGAACAAGGAAATATTGCATTTTTAATTTTCCCATCTTGACTGTATCTTTATTAAAGTGCAACAGCACAAAATTCTCACATTCAATCCACTTCTGATTATAGGTAACAGTGCAAAACATTCATTTTTACATTCAAAAGGGAAAAGAAAATACTGCAGAACAACAGAAACATTTGTTGCTTTTATATCTCAGTACACCTTTTCTGTTTTGGTGCAACAGCATGTATTTTGGGACACAAGTGTCATGTATCTGGATGATTGATTGAACTAGTGTTACTTGTTTTCATTTAAACTTTGAAAAAAACATGGCAAACAGAAAAACATTACCAAACATATTAAAACATCACATTTCCAACCTTGTCTATGTGTTTGCAGAACAGCATTCTTTTTGTGCATTAGACACACTTTTTGTGCATTAGATGATATAACTTTAAGCTTTCCTGGTTTGCATTCAAACACAGGAAGACATTGCATTTCTCACATTTCCACCTGGACACTTCCTTTGGACACAGATTGCATCTCCCTCGCTTTTCACAGTGAAAAGGCCAGTGTCCCACGTTGTCATAGCGCACATATGTTTGTGGTTTTAGTCGTGATGGTCTTGGGATGTAGCCTGTCTTCTCTGGTGGTGGAGAGCTGGAAAATGGTCAGCCAACTGTGGGTGCTGGCTTATTGAACTTGTTCAAACTGTGGGCAACTACGAGGCGGAACCGTTTGAGAGACATGGGTTTCCCATTCAGGAGGCCACTGTCCCTTTTGTAGAGTAGCCAGGAATTTGCAATGCAGAGGTCCAGAATGTATCCAAACAGGGGAAAATGCCATCTCCTTGACTTGGCCGGGGTCTTGTACAGGTGTTGTAGCATGTCAGACAGATCAGTTCCTCCCATATGCTCATTGTAGGCAGAGATGAGTGATGGGCATGGGACGGTGATCTTTGCGCAGGACTCTTTGCTCCAGCGTTTCACTGTTGAAAATGGCATGATCCCATATAGGCATAACTAAGCAAGTTGACACATTTGTTATCGAACCACTTCATTGCAAGAACCCCTTCAGCAGCCCTAAAGTCACAGACTTTAGGGCTGCTTAAAAGTCCCCTTTTAATCAGGTCTTTGTCTGTCATCAGTGGAGCTCCACCAGTGTGGTTCGGTCGTACGGTGCCGATGCACTTGACACCAAGGGCAGTGTGCAGGTACTGAACCACGTTGAACTTTGTAAAGAAGTTGTCACAAAAGACAACAGATATCTGGGGCTCTTTTATGGTTTTGCAGAGCGTTGTCACCACTTTTGCTCCCAGAGGCAGGGCCTGCTCCTCTTTACTGAGAGCAACATTGAAGAATGTGGATGCCCCTTGATAAAGCAGCAGGTCGTGGATGATGCCGGATGAACTTGCTTGATAGAATAATTTAAAGCCCCACTTGTCTGGCTTGTTGGCAATGTACTGGCGCAGGTTACCAGCTCTTGTGCCTTTATATGCTACCATGACCTCATCGACACTGTGCTTGTGAGTGGATGGTATCAAGAGACACTCTCACGAAGCATTTCAAAAAGGGGACGGATTTTGTAAAATCTGTCCCGACTCTCACTGCACTGCTGATTATCATTGAAATTAATGTATCGCCGTAACAGCTGGAATCTCCTCCTTGGCATGATGTCAGCGATCAGGTCGAAGCGTGATTCATGGTGCCAGTAGTCCTCCAGTGACGGGAAATTGAAAACACCTATAAAAAGAAGGATCGCTAGGAAATGCTCCATTTCTTCAGGGCTAGTCTAGATTGGATCCCCCAACTCTTGAGCAGAGTACAAATTGGTGTGATATGTTCAATCATCTCATTAGTGAAGAGCATTTTGAAATACTGGAAGGGTGAGGGCACAGCTTCAGAGGGTTCAAATCTTGAATTAAGAACCTGGAACTCATCAATGTCTTCCTGCTTCCAGATTCTTCTTGTGCTTTTGTTGGGGCCTGAGGTGTAACTTGGGTCGGCGTAGTCATTTGGCTGCTCCAAGGGAACAGTTTTTAGTGTATGTTTCCCTTTCCTGCTCTTTTTACGAGGTGGCTGTGTAGAAGATCTGCTTTTTGAGGGAGCCTCCTCTTCATCCAGGGATTCAAAAGAGCAGTCTCCAGTATCATCTGCTTGTGTGGGCTGATAATCAGGATCTTCTACTTGGTCATCATCGCTCAGATCACCATCAGATTCTTGAGGATTTTCTGGTACAAGGGTGAGAAGAATGCTTGGCCTTGCACCATAGAAGGATTTAGCATCCATCTACTGGTGGTTGTGTGGTGTGTTATGGTCCTCTGGGCGTTCCGTACCAGAAGGGGGGTTATGTACATGTATGGTGTCCGGTAAACGTCACTTCAGTAAAGGTGCCTGCCGGCTAAAGATAAGCTGTTGTCAGAGTCCTCAATTAATAGTCTACAAATTACTACAGTTGAAAAGTTAAAATTAGTTAGAAAATTTTAGAATAAATATGGGGAAATCATAATTTTCACAACTACTGAGTTGCTAATATCAACTCAGAAAGTGACAAAAATTATTTTGTAAGATAATGTTATAATTATTCTTAGTGTATAAGACTTTAATAACACTTATTGTTTCATATATATACACCAATAGATGAAAATTACTTTTGATTTTATAGCAAAAAAAAAATAAATGTTAACTACATTAGCTTAATTTGCTACATTTACCACGAAGTTTGGTCAAGCGTATTTAAAAAATAAATTGTTAGACCTTTACTTTAGCTTTTTAGGTGGTATCAAGTAACATAATTCTGTTTAATAAGGTCTATAACACTATCATATGCCAGAAAACTATTCCTACTTTTCAAAGTTTTTCCACAACCAGTCGATATTTGTGACAGAGTTTTGTGTTTCTAACTTCGTGGTTGAAGAGGGGAAGACGAAGAATACTATTTAAAGCAACAGTGCCCTCTACTGGATTTCTTTAGCATATCGTACTTCAACCAAGCGGCAGAGATGGCTCAATCAGGTTAAGCTAAGTTAGGCACTCCTCATATTGATATAGAGACCCAAAATGTGCTAAGCCATATGGTTGAGTGACCAGTTTGAGTGTGATTCTTGATCTGTTAGACTTAGTGATGGCCAGACAAAGTATACAACAATGTAGTTATGAGAAAGATGGATTTTGGTAGTGGTGACTTAAACATGGACTATAAGAGGAAAATAGGCCATTTTCCATGCCCGATTTTGAATGCATATGATCAATTCATGGGAAAAGAGGATAATCTGACCCTTCACCAATCATGTGGCAGTCTTTTACCACCTGCAAAAGTTTATGATGAAGGGACAACTGTCTCTTTGATGTACCCTTTAAAACTAAAGGGTTTTAAAGGGTAAAAGGTTCTGACACAAAATGAGAAACTGCTGATCCACTAGAAAGACAATATTTTCATAGTAGAAACAAAGATAAGAAAGAACTATACAGAGACGGATGTCAAATAGATCAATGAGCACATGAGAGGTGTAGACCTTCATGAACAAAACATCTCAAGATACAGAGTCATGATCAGGTCCAAGAAGTGGTGGTGGCCCATCTGAAAAGCACACTTGTAAATAAGATTACTGTAGTTTAGGAGGTTGGAGTTTATCTTGTAACTGGTGGGTTGCCTGCTGGAACCCCCGCTTTGTCTGTCAGTCATTGTGGCCTTGATCAAAAGGACAATTCACCTGCCATGCCAGGCGGTGGTAGTCAGAGGAGCCAGTGGTGCCAGTGTATGACTGCTTTACTTCTGTCAAACTGTGCCAGGAAACCAGTAGCTACAATGTAGTAGCTCACTGCTATCAGTGTGTGACTGTGTGTGTGAATGGGTGAATGACTAAATATGAAATAACCCAAAATTGAAGAATATCAAAGTCACCAAATGGTGAGAAAGAGCCATACAACTGGTCTTTGAATCCAGGCTTTGGGGTCTTGTATCCTATAACTTTCAGGTGTGTCCTAGGTCCAACACACCTGAATTAAATGGATCACCTCCTCAGTATGCAGTTCAGTTCTCCAAAAATCCTGCTAATCACCTGATTCAGGTGTATTGAAGCAGAGACGGATAAAAAAGATACATGACACCAGCCCTCAATCCCTGGAGTTGAAGACCCCTGGACTAAGTTTATTACTGTATGACAGTGTGACTGATAAATGTTCATGATTTTCAATAATACAAATGAAGATCTCTACTATAGATGCTATATTTATGATCTATGTTAATGTGATAACATAACACTACAACTGACTGAAGTTCAATATAATTATGCATAAACACTCAAGTACTCAAATTTACCTTATTTTAGAATATACAGATAGTCAAATTTGTACTTTACAGAGCAAATGTTGCACTAAAGTAATGCAGTGGCAAGGTATATTAAAATAAAGAAACAAAGTTCACCTTTTATGATCTTTTCTATTTGGAAAAAAGCACTTTTAGCTCATCTTAGTAAGAACACCATATTATCCCACCGGTCACAATTGTGACCGATCATAAAACACACTTTTTCACATATTTTTCCACAATTTTTTTAATTATTTCCCCTTGATTAGTTCAAAGGGCTATAAATGACATCTGATTTTAATATTTTCATGTCTGGGAAAAATTTGGGACTAAATGGGCTAAATATTTAATATCTTGGTGTTTTATGGGAATGTAGATCTTTCACATCAATTTGAGAAGCAATTTTGATAGGTACACTTCATTTTATTGTGTCATGTAGCGCGGGGTGCTGGTCTTGGTCTTGATTTGGTCTCGGGTTATGTGGTCTTGACTATAACACTGCTACTTGGCTCCTCGGTTGCATGCCCTCCCCCACCCACCTTCTTTCCATCCCCTTTCTGTTGGATTTCTTTCAAAATAAATTCCACTAGTGGCAAAAAAGTGAAGTTCATGCTATGTTAGGACAGGAGACAAGATGTTACCATCCCTGAAATTATGATGCATAGAATCACATATCTAAATCTAAACCATGATGCAAAAAGTAAACACAAAAAAAACATGCTTTATCTGCGGCATTGTTCATTAAAATGGCACATTACTGATAAATTAAAATTAAATATGGTAGGTTCACTTAATATAATATTGTGTTAGCGATTGCATTCAGCAAGTACTTTTACTTTTAATACTTAAGTATTTTTAAAAGCCAGTACATTTTTACTTTTAAGTACAAATGTTAATGTGGTACTTTTACTTTTACTTGAGTGCATTTGTGTCTGTGTATTTGTACTTTTACTTAAGTACATTTTTTGAGTACTTTCTCCACCACTGCTGGCTGGTGAACTGGACTGCTCAAGGTCGCTATCAAGCTAATTTTCTATTAGCAGCTCCACAAATGTTTTTGGTAAACATTTGTTTATCAAAGACATTAAAACAAACCCAAAATCTCTCGCTTTTGGGAGATCTGCATGCAGGCGTCAGTATAGTCATTCTTTCCCGTGAGAGAAAAAAATCTTACCATGACGGAGCTGCTTTTCAGCAGCCATATGCAGAAGGGAGGGGATTTAATATGACTGCATAATCCCACAGAGGATTGTATGAAGCTTGATCCCCCCTGGAAGAGTCCCAACAGGATCCTGGCTGTGCTGGAAAACCAGGTACATCAACTCACTTATTGCACTGACTATTCCTCCAGCTACACAGGAGACGTACAGGTGGTTCATGATGGTATACTGAAACCTCATGTGTCAGTATATTACCTGATGGTGACTACTTGAAAAAATGGTTGGAACTGGGTAGTTCAAAGAACTACCCAGTCTTTGAACTGGGTAGTTCAAAGACTTTTCTAGGCTCTGACACGGTGCAGTTCTACTGTTAGGCTGTTAAGTCAGTCTATCATTATAGAAATGTTTCATTCTGCTTATTCCCTTACTGATTAAGCTGTTTCTGTTCACACAAACAAGTTGTATGTACAACAGAGCTTGTAATGTTGATCTTTGAATTGTTTTGTATGTGGTTATAACTCTGTTGAATTGAGACTTATCTTGAAGCTATTTGACCAAGCCCAGGATGTGTGATGTGAGCTTGATCCCCTGTATGCTTGTAAAGAGTTTCATTTTGGAAAAGAGGCCTTGTTACAAAATGTTGCTTGAGAAAAGCTCTACCTAATATAAAAAAGTCCACTGCTCACAACATTACACATCCTAGATCCCAATGAATAAAATATTCCAATTGAAAATCTGTATTCATTACATAGTGCATTGAAAAAAACAACAATGTAAATCAGAATTATTATCCTGTAAAAGTCTAGATTTTGAATCAAACTCCAGGGTCCACGGCACCAGCATATGGTCTCACCGTTGGTCTGAGGATCCCACCCCTGCACCTCATGCTTAATACTTATTTTACCTGCAGTAAAATACTTGCCATTATTAGTGATGTCATGCACATTTTATTTAATTCATGTGAATCCTGAAATCTTAACATTTAATTGACAATTTTATATCACCACCAGGTTATAGAGGATGTTTTATTCCTGCTCCAACACCTGTCGTCCACCAAGGTCATCCTCTGTAAGACTTTACAGCGAATGAGGGTGATGCCTGATTTCCATGCATAATACAGTATTTATATGTTAAACCTCTTGTCAAAAGGGAGCACTTTATTCACCAAATTGGTGTTGCTTTCAGCGGCCCAGCTGGGTATGTCCCATATATTACAATGCAATGTTGAGAGTTCAACCTCCTAGTTTGTGCTCTTACTGGGTTCAATGATAGCATATTTCAGTGCAGTAAAGATTGGCCAGGGGCTGGGGCCTGAATATTAATGAAGTGCTAAAGCTGTAATGTACCTGACATATTAAAAGCCAGCTGTTCTATGAATTAAACTGAAACAGTTGGTGGCTCCAGGCAGCACATTTTCTGAAGGAGAATTAAATTTAGTCATTGTGGCAGTGTAGTGCTGGGAATGAAATGCCATTTTAGCCCATTGAACGTGACATTTTTTCTCCCTTCTATCCCCTATCTGTACCTCTCTGAGAGGAAGTCAGATGTGTGACCTTTTTCAGTTTCCTTGAGGCTTCGCTTCAGCAAAATGCCCTTCAATATTTTGCTGCGCATCTAAGCTAATTGAATCTGAAAGATTGTGTGTGAACCCAGGGCTGCAGTAATGAGAGCAGAGCTGCCTGGGTACAAAAGGTCTGTAAATTGATAGAAAAGGTGGGCGAGCCCTCTGACAATTTGCCTGAGATAGAGCCTCCAAAGGGCAATCTCCCATCCTGCCTGATACTCTGTGGGAGCCAAAAGGGCATCAAGAGACGAGTGTTAGTTACAGCCTATAACAATGATCCAGCTATCTTCATCATCAAAAACCATTCAGTTGCACGATAGATCAAACACTTGAGATGAAAACATAATGCCAGCAGAGTTCAAATTTGGGTATATCTTCAGTCATAGATGAGATAGAAAAATATTTTTTTATCTTTTGTTGTTTAAACTACTATTGTTATGTTCTCTGTCTTTCTTCAGCGTGAAAAGATATGTACCTTTTCATTTTTCCTATTTTTTTCCTGAGCCATTTGAAAAGATGTCTTTGCAGACAAGAACAACCAATACTTATTGATAAAATCATTTAGCCAAGAATTCACACGTATGCAGCAAAAAATAAAAGAATCTAGCTTTTAACGATCTGCTTTTCCCTTTCAAAAACTATAGCATATGTGCTGCCATTATCTCCAAAATACTATGATTATAGATGGATGATCTTTGGACAGAACATTTTTACACATACAGGCAAAACTACTCAGCTTCAAGAATAAACCTCAGTGTCATCCAAAGGTACTTTACAGCTTTATGAAAGTCACGTCTTTCTTGTAGCACACAAAGTATACAGAATCCCTAG
>NW_015112899.1:24944-27007 GCF_001443285.1 Poecilia latipinna
CTGATCTGTCAGGTTTCCGATATGCGTCCCCCCCAATGACAGACTCGTTCCTACGCCCTTGATCCCTAGTACTGACTTCGAAAAATATGTTTCCTGCTACAAATTAAAACCTAGGTAGAGTCATTTGAACAATGTCAAGTGTAGAAAACCAAACAGATGTTATGAATACTTAAAATAATTGAAAGTGACAACTGGTTTGCAGGAGAGAAGCTAAGGTGGGGATGCATAGGAGCCTCTGGTCCAGTGATCACTATAACCGTGGCTGTTTTCGTATTACATTCCCTCTGAACCCACAGCTATGGAGACTCAGCCCTCCGTAACGTAGCTAAACCTTACAAGTGTGTAGGTGGTCACTATGAGATAAACCACTGCTCTTTCTTGCAGTCACCACATCTACATGGGTCTACAAATATCATCTCATTCATGTTAATTGAGCACTCAACATTTTCCAGAGCAATAGTATGAAACCTCTGTCTCATCAGTTTGTAAATGACAACACTGGTTAGGCAAAATATGCAAATATCCTATGTTAAAATGTTATTCTAGAAATAAATACATAAAAAACAAAACAAAACCAAGAGGACATAAATAAAAGGACACTGAATATAATGGGCTGTTAGGAATGTTTAGAGAGATCTGCATGTGTTGGTACATGGAAAAGTTTTTAGAATGGACACTAATGCAGTGTATCCATTTCAGAAATGAAAATAAGGGACTCCCACCACGGCCCATGTTGCTCTACTCTCAAAGACATTTATTCAGTATAATTTCTTCAGTACCCCTGTTGGCCCCTGTCTAGAACCGCCCTTGGGCGGCAGGTCTGTGTCTGGCACATTTTTAGTTTGCATGTTTTTCTTCATTGATAGGAAGTCAGGTTATCCAAACTGGTAAACCATGTTAATAAAATAATAGTGAATATTAAATGGCCACTGAACAATGTATTCACAAAATATATCAACATTTCAAAATAAAACGCACAGAAAGCCCTAACAGACTTTTTAAAAGTAGGAATATTTATTGTTAGTCTACAATATTTGTTCTTTTAATGGCCATTTTTATGATTTTAGCTAATACTATAATATATAAAATAAATATCCAAACTCAACATCTTAAGCAAATAATCAAATCATAATAGTCTACTATAACCACAATAAGACACTTAATCAATCATAAAATGTTCAGGAGATGATTGATAGATGAAGAGACGCTGATGTTTGTTTCTTTAGATTCTGACGGGCCTGCAGTGTTTCTCTCTTCAGACAGAATGGATCACCACCATGGACACATTTTAAAAATTGTCTGTATTCATCCTCACTGACATTGCTCAGTCTGGAATGTGCATCTTCGCACTCACATCTATCTTATTGAAAGAATTTTTGCTTTTAAAGACATGGAATCGGGAAGAGGACATTTTAGAAAGAGGCAAGTTGATGGCAGATCACCAGTTATGTGTACTGTCAAACTCTAGACAATTGTGACAGCAGAGTGTGTAGCACCCACCACGACAATTTAGCTGACTTTAGAATTTCCTGTGGTTTATTTTGGTCATTATTTTTACATTTAGTGTTTATATGTGTGTGATAGGCATGTCTATCAAATAATTATAGAAATATGGAACAAATCGTGTCCTGTATTGGTTCAATATGGGACGCAACATTTAACAGCCAAATACGGGACGATTTTGTATTTTACTGGACGGGTGGCAACCCCAGGACTACACCAAGTTACTACTTACTGGTTATTAGTTTTGCTATAGGTTTTTGTTACTAGAACCCACTGTCAAGTGTCCTATAATTTCATGGCTTCCTACACTTGAAAAGGAAGGACTTGAAGACTTCAGGAATTCACTCAATCTTTTTTATTTCCACCAATGAGTGAGAACCAATGAACAGAACAGGTGAAAAACCTACAAAACACATACAAAATATTTTAACATACATTTTAGACATTTGGTTCAAAGTTAATAATTTATTTTAATGACTAATTCCATTTTTAACCTTAAACATACATTTCTTTTACAATTTTAACCATAAATTCACAGTATTAAATTATTAAATTTCATG
>NW_015112899.1:29797-34846 GCF_001443285.1 Poecilia latipinna
TTAGCTGGACTAGCTGCTTCTGCTCCAAACCACCAGTTTGCAGCAGCAACTCTCTTTAGTGTGGAAGATGTGACTGAGTGAAAAAAATTCAAAGTGTTTGTCAAGTGTCCTATAATTTCATGGCTTCCTACACTTGAAAAGGAGGACTTGAAGACTTCAGGAATTCACTCAATCTTTTTTATTTTCACCAATGAGTGAGAACCAATGAACAGAACAGGTGAAAAACCTACAAAACACATACAAAATATTTTAACATACATTTTAGACATTTGGGTCAAAGTTAATAATTTATCTTAATGACTAATTCCATTTTTAACCTTAAACATACATTTCTCTTACAATTTTAACCATAAATTCACAGTATTAAATTATTAAATTTCATGTCTGGTTGAATTTGAATCAAACAAATCCACACATTTTAGAATTACATTTTTTTCTTTTCCTTAGGACATGAGGTTTTTCCATTAAATATTAGTTGCTGTGAGTTTAACATACATTTAGTGGAACCAAACTATAAAACTAGCAATGCAAACTGTTACTTCAATAAATTCTTCATTTCATTTCTCAAATGCAAAACTACAGTCAAATTACATTCAATTAAGCCCAGTTAGTGGCTTACCGGTAGTCCTTATAAGTCCTTTTCCATGAAATGCTGCTTTGGAGGCTGTGTTTGCCTTCCTCAGCTCTGTTGCAAAACCAGTAAAGTGGTTAGTGGATTCCTTATATACCTGAGTTGAGGGTGCTGCTGATTGGGCCAGATTTCTTTCACCTGCTGAGAAGTGCTGCAGAGTGGCATACTAATGTGTGTATGTGTGTGTGCACACACAAATGTCTATTCATGCACCCACATCTGAACTAATGAGCAGATCTGCGCAACACCTCCCACTCGATCTTGCAAGGTTTTACCTGGGAAGATCGCATTTTTTAAGCGAGCTGGTTCCCTCTACTTGGTCTTCTGCTGGGATGAGCACTACAAGGCGCCGGACGTCCCGATGGAGTATGGTGCCCTGAACCTCCTTCACCAATCCAGAACATTTCACAGGAGGTTTTGGTGTATTTCCCGAACTATACCCACTTGGAGACACTTTCACATAAACATCCCGGACTATGCCCTTGCAATCAGGATTCACAGCAACAACTCTACCCATCTTGAATTGCCCCCTTAGTGCGTTTTGGTCGCAGAGCCAGACCACATCGCCCATAGCAACATTTCTTTCAGCAGTATGCCACTTGCCACGAACAAACAAGTTGGGACCTGCAAGTTGACTCCAGGACCTCCAAAAGTAGTCAACTTGAGTTTGTATTTCTCGGAGCCTTTTAAAGGGATAAGTGGTATAGTCAAATGTCTTGAAATCTCCACTTTGTGTAGCTCGACCGAGCAACAGGGTGTTTGGAGTGATGTACTGGATTCGATCTTCATGGCTCTGTACTCTAGCATCAATAGGTCTTTCGTTGGCTAGATTGGCAGCTAGCTTAACCGTCGTAAGAAACTCACTGAAGGTAAGGCCTTCCACTCTGCCAAGACTTTGGAACGCTCTTTTAATGATCTTGACAGCAGCTTCAGCTGCGCCGTTGCGATGTGGTGAATCGGCTGGAAGAATTTTCCATGTCCAATGAGTCCCATTTTTTGCAGCATACTCTTCAAGTGAGAATTTGTCTTGCTGTCTCAGGTAAGCATACATTTCTTGCAGAATGGGTTTTGCCCCAATAAAATTCGTACCTGGGTCAGACCACACCTTCTGGGGATGACCTCTGATGGACGTAAACCTCTGGTAGGCAAGTATGAAGCTCTCTGTAGATAGTGTGTTTGCCAGTTCAACATGAATGGCTCTACTTGACATACAGCAGAACAACACACCCCAAACTTTCATGCTTACTCTTTTCTTGACGTCATCTTTCACCTGGTAAGGGCCAAACAAATCAACAGATATGAACTGAAATGGTGCACTTGGACTAGACCTTTCTTCAGGCAGATCCCCCATTATTTGCTGACAGGTTTTCGCTCTCACCTTTTTGCACAATACACACTCATCGACAACTTTTCTGGCAATGACTCGTCCTCTGATGACCCATGCTTTCTTCCGCATACGCAACAAAGTCCCTGCCACTCCATCATGTCCTTCACTGTGTGCTGCTCGGGCTAGAAGAGTAGAGATCCAAGATTGGAAAGGCAACAGAGGAACGGCTCTGTGGTCCTCCTTAAAAGTCTGAACTCTGCCACCACACATCAAGAGCCCGCTTTTTCCATCTTTGTAGACAACCAGTCTATCAGTCGTTGTGGTTGGAAATTGTACACCTTCTTGTGCTGCCAGGCATAGATCTCTGAACACATCTTCTCTTTCGCCAACTGTAATGACACCAGATAAAGGGACCACCTCCCACTTTTCTTTATCTGTGACCTTGACATGCAGGAACTTTTTTGCTGCTCTCCAAATCCATGCAACTACTCCCATCAGCTTTCTCAAACTGCTGAAGTCCCTCACGTCCACTAGTTGCTGGACTACCGCAGCTGCAGGTGGCCTCCTAGAGATGATCAGTTTATGCTGGACTCTAATTGGATTTTGTTCTTTCCGCTGACTTCGGGTAAGTACAGCAACAAATGTTTTCTTCTGTATTTTTATAACATTGTCTCTTGCTTGCACGGCAACATCATTTGCAGATTTCTTTGGCCACTCACTATCAGGAAGTTGAAGGAAACTTGCACCCAACTGCCACTCTGAGTCTTCGGTTAAGTAAGCAGGACTTGCTCCTCTGGTGATAATATCTGCAACATTTGCTGATCCTGGAATCCACCACCAGTCTTGGACATTAGTGCTGCTCTGGATCTCTCCAACCCGGTTAGCAAAGAAGGTCTGATATCCATAACTCTCTCGCTGTATTGCACCCAAGACAGTTTGACTGTCAACGAGATGGAACCACTTCTCAACTTTGATTCGGCAATGTTTCTGGAAATAGGTCTTTAGCCGGGCTGCAAAGACTGCTCCGCATATCTCCGCTTTCACGGGGTCACCATTGCGGTTAAGAGGAGTCAGCTTGGCCTTAGACTCAACCAACCTCACACTGACACCATCAGTACATTCCCAACGCAGGTACAACACAGCACCATATGCATGCTCACTGCCATCAGAAAAAGTGATGCCAATTGGACCTGCATGTGGGTCTGGTGGTGTCAGGGATCTGANAGTTCTATTATTCGTCTAGGTTGACCATTTCTCACTGGTGGAATTGCTTGTAATTCTTCAATAATCTCAAGAGCAATGGTAGCTTTATTCCCAAAACGATTGTCCAGGACTCTGAAGATCTCATCTGATGAATTGTATGTTGACAGGCGTAAATCCTTAGCCAATTTCTCATCGAGACTATCAAGCAATTGAAACTTCTTTACTTCTTTCGAACCAGATGGTTCACCTTGCTTCTGGAGAGCCTCCCATTCTTTTCTCCATCTGTAATAGTCTCGTTTACTTCCACCAAACTTTGGTAAAGCTGTGGCTTTCAGTTTTATTGCAGCTATTGGAGGTAGACTATGGACTAAGGCTTTTTCCTCTGTTGTGTCCTTCTTCCTTGCTGCTTCGATAAAGACAGCCTTCTGAGAAACCATCCTAGGGAGGCACACCTCTAGCTCCCTTACACGGTAGTTGAAATCCTTTTTCTCGGCAGGTGGGGCCCAATGGTTCCAATTTTGGTGTGCTTCCTTTGCCTTCTGGATCAATTTCTCCAAATGGGTGAGCATAAACTCATATGCCTCCAGAGTTATGTCTGGCCCGATGGAAGAAACATTCTTGCACTCATCCTCTGCAACTTGTAGAGCCAGGGACAATTCCTTCTCTCCATATGTGGCCCACATTGTCTCTCGGATAAGGAGTTTAGCTTCTTTAAGCTTTTGTTCACATTCTTTCTCCGTCTTCTCTATGTCAGCTTTCTGAAGATTACTCAGCTCCTCAGCTGCAGTTGCTTTGCACTCAGCCATATAAGCAGCCTCCACATCCTCATTTGCCTCCATAACTTTGGAGCTCTCCAGTGTAAGCTTCTTGTAGTTCTCCTCCAGATCCTCCTTAGACATCTCCATGTAGGTCCTCATAATGTTATTTGCAAAACGGGAGAAAAGTCTTTTAACTGTTGTCCTCTCTGCTTTGAGGTCATCAAGGGACTTTAATTCAGCCATTTTCCTCCTTTGGAAGACAGCAGATTTCAGTCTCTGGTTGCAGAATGGAACCTCCTCTGATTGGAGCGGTTTTTCACTGTCAAGTGTCCTATAATTTCATGGCTTCCTACACTTGAAAAGGAGGACTTGAAGACTTCAGGAATTCACTCAATCTTTTTTATTTTCACCAATGAGTGAGAACCAATGAACAGAACAGGTGAAAAACCTACAAAACACATACAAAATATTTTAACATACATTTTAGACATTTGATTCAAAGTTAATAATTTATCTTAATGACTAATTCCATTTTTAACCTTAGACATACATTTCTTTTACAATTTTAACCATAAATTCAAGTATTAAATTATTAAATTCCATGTCTGGTTGAATCAAACAAATCCAAACATTTTAGAATTACATTTTTTTTTCTTTTTCTTAGGACATAAGTTTTTACATTAGATATCTTAACATACATTTAGTGGAACCAAACTATAAAACTAGCAGTGCAAACTGTTACTTCAATAAATTCTTCATTTCATTTCTCAAATGTGAAACTACAGTCAAATTACATTCAATTGAGCCCAGTTAGTGGCTTACCGGTAGTCCTTATAAGTCCTTTTCCATGAAATGCTGCTTTGGAGGCTGTGTTTGCCTTCCTCAGCTCTGTTGCAAAAACCAGTAAAGTGGTTGGTGGATTCCTTATATACCTGAGTTGAGGGTGCTGCTGATTGGGCCAGATTTCTTTCACCTGCTGAGAAGTGCTGCAGAGTGGCATACTAATGTGTGTGTGTGCACACACAAATGTCTATTCATGCACCCACATCTGAACTAATGAGCAGATCTGCGCAACACTGTTTTTAAAACACCATTAACAAAAGCAGCGTAACTATATATTGTATATTTTG
>NW_015112899.1:41519-45216 GCF_001443285.1 Poecilia latipinna
CCAGTCCAGCTTTGTAGAACTTCTTTGGACAGTTTCACTGCAGCTTTGCGATCGACCATTTCATGGATTTGTGAAGCATAGGCCAATCTCCACCCTGGGTCCTTTGCCAACTGCTTTTCAGTCCTGAGGAATGTAGCTTCTACTGCTTTCCTATTGTCGGGGAGAGAAGTCAAATCTTCAGTCCATGGATATTTGGCGTGCCAGTGTGGTTCAGGAGTGTGGTGGTCACCATTTATATATGTCAAGCCATTTCTCACCGTCTCCATCTCTTTCTCCTCAGCCAAAGACATTTCCTTCCCGCCGGGTTGGCAATTCCCGCAGCGACATCCTCCACATTTTGGCACGCAGGCTGCTCCGATGCTTTCCCATTCCCACCACTTCAGAAAGTCTTTGCTAGTAGTGGCTGCATTGGATTGGATGAAAGGATGCTTAGGAGACTGACAGGAAACTGAAGATTTGCAGGTGAGTTCACTGTACTTGACTGCTGCAGTCCTCATTGATCTTGCAAAGTGTGTCTCTGATGTATGGGCCATTAAGGTAACTTCTTCAAAGAGGTCCGGATGTGTGCCTCCAATCGTCTTGCCGAGTGGTCCATCCCATAACACCAGGTCCCCGACAGAGCGAACTTTTTGAGGTACAAGTTGACCTTCTTTGTGGCTAATCAGGAGCTGTATCTCTTTAGGTCTTGTAAGGTCTTTCAAGGAGACATCTGGAAAAATCCTCTGTAGCTTTGTGGCAGGGACATGTCTATGAAATTCTGCAATCTTATCAAGCCCATAGCAGATCAGCTGATGCGATTTGAGAGTCCCTCTTGGAGTATTAACACGTATCTTAAGGAGATAGCGCTTCGTTTCAACAGACACCTGCATCCCTCCAACACCATGGACTACAAGCGTTACATCTTCACTTCTAAGATTCAACTTACTTGCAGCTTTATGTGTAATGTAGTTTGTGTCTGATGCCAGGTCAATGAGGGATCCAATTCTTTTTCCATCATTGGCTGTAACGTTAAGAATCATCAGGATAACTGGATACTCATTTAAGTCATTCTCCTCTAGAAGGCCTGTCTTAGTAATAGTGGAGTTGTGTGCCCTTGACACAACATTGCAGAAGGCATCTTTACATTGCTGAGCCAGCTCAGGTGGGAGTTTGGAAAGAAACTCTTCCTGGGCTTCAGTATGTCTTTTGCCCTCCACTTTCTCTGAGCCAGATTTGGGTGTTCTTTGGGACTGCGGTCTAGCGAGTAAGCAGAGAAGAAAGTGGTGTTGGTCTTTACACTCTGGGTTCTTGCACAGGTAATCAGTTTTCTTACAGTAGTCACCATTATGGAGTTCAAGGCATTTCTTGCAGGCACCAAGTTGCTGTACTATATCCCTCTTATCTGATGGCTTTAGATTGATCCTAAATCTTCTGCAGAAATACAGTTTCTTCCTGTGCTTTGGATCACCACAAACAATGCAGCCTGATGTATCACTGCTGTGCTTGGTTGTCTTGGTTCTGGCACATTTTAAGAACTTGGATTTCTCTCTGATGGGTTCAACGAGATCTTTCAGTTGATCTAGTTGTTCATATATGGATTCTTGTGATCTAAGGAACACCATAATCTTGTCAAAGTAATCCTGGTAACTAGTGATGTCTTTCTCAGTTGCATTATGGGTGAGCCAGTCTTTCTTTAAAGTTTCTGGAAGCTTACTCTCTATGGATTTAGTCACCAGTGGATTCTTTATGGCATCTACATTTCCTAGCTCATTTAAGTCACTAAGAGCCTTCTCCAAAGCTTGGATGAGTTCTATTATTCGTCTAGGTTGACCATTTCTCACTGGTGGGATTGCTTGTACTTCTTCAATAATCTCAAGAGCAATGGTAGCTTTGTTCCCAAAACGATTGTCCAGGACTCTGAAGATCTCATCTGATGAATTGTATGTTGACAGGCGTAAATCCTTAGCCAATTTCTCATCGAGACTATCAAGCAATTGAAACTTCTTTACTTCTTTCGAACCAGATGGTTCACCTTGCTTCTGGAGAGCCTCCCATTCTTTTCTCCATCTGTAATAGTCTCGTTTACTTCTACCAAACTTTGGTAAAGCTGTGGCTTTCAGTTTTATTGCAGCTATTGGAGGTAGACTATGGACTAAGGCTTTTTCCTCTGTTGTGTCCTTCTTCCTTGCTGCTTCGATAAAGACAGCCTTCTGAGAAACCATCCTAGGGAGGCACACCTCTAGCTCCCTTACATGGTAGTTGAAATCCTTTTTCTCGGCAGGTGGGGCCCAATGGTTCCAATTTTGGTGTGCTTCCTTTGCCTTCTGGATCAATTTCTCCAAATGGGTGAGCATAAACTCATATGCCTCCAGAGTTATGTCTGGCCCGATGGAAGAAACATTCTTGCACTCATCCTCTGCAACTTGTAGAGCCAGGGACAATTCCTTCTCTCCATATGTGGCCCACATTGTCTCTCGGATAAGGAGTTTAGCTTCTTTAAGCTTTTGTTCACATTCTTTCTCCGTCTTCTCTATGTCAGCTTTCAGAAGATTGCTCAGCTCCTCAGCTGCAGTTGCTTTGCACTCAGCCATATAAGCAGCCTCCACATCCTCATTTGCCTCCATAACTTTGGAGCTCTCCAGTGTAAGCTTCTTGTAGTTCTCCTCCAGATCCTCCTTAGACATCTCCATGTAGGTCCTCATAATGTTATTTGCAAAACGGGAGAAAAGTCTTTTAACTGTTGTCCTCTCTGCTTTGAGGTCATCAAGGGACTTTAATTCAGTCATTTTCCTCCTTTGGAAGACAGATAGCAGATTTCAGTCTCTGGTTGCAGAATGGAATCTCCTCTGATTGGAGCGGTTTTTCACTGTCAAGTGTCCTATAATTTCATGGCTTCCTACACTTGAAAAGGAGGACTTGAAGACTTCAGGAATTCACTCAATCTTTTTTATTTTCACCAATGAGTGAGAACCAATGAACAGAACAGGTGAAAAACCTACAAAACACATACAAAATATTTTAACATACATTTTAGACATTTGGGTCAAAGTTAATAATTTATCTTAATGACTAATTCCATTTTTAACCTTAAACATACATTTCTCTTACAATTTTAACCATAAATTCACAGTATTAAATTATTAAATTTCATGTCTGGTTGAATTTGAATCAAACAAATCCACACATTTTAGAATTACATTTTTTTCTTTTCCTTAGGACATGAGGTTTTTCCATTAAATATTAGTTGCTGTGAGTTTAACATACATTTAGTGGAACCAAACTATAAAACTAGCAATGCAAACTGTTACTTCAATAAATTCTTCATTTCATTTCTCAAATGCAAAACTACAGTCAAATTACATTCAATTAAGCCCAGTTAGTGGCTTACCGGTAGTCCTTATAAGTCCTTTTCCATGAAATGCTGCTTTGGAGGCTGTGTTTGCCTTCCTCAGCTCTGTTGCAAAACCAGTAAAGTGGTTAGTGGATTCCTTATATACCTGAGTTGAGGGTGCTGCTGATTGGGCCAGATTTCTTTCACCTGCTGAGAAGTGCTGCAGAGTGGCATACTAATGTGTGTATGTGTGTGTGCACACACAAATGTCTATTCATGCACCCACATCTGAACTAATGAGCAGATCTGCGCAACACACACTGACAAGGTTTCATAACAAATATTACTGAATACAAGTGTTTGTCGAAAGTTGAGTTTATTGGAAAA
>NW_015112899.1:48861-67136 GCF_001443285.1 Poecilia latipinna
GTTTCATTCATCAACACAGAAACCAGTTAATCGAGAAGATAACATTTCTACCTTTGCATGTTGTCTTGTTTTCTGATTGGTACCACAAAATGATCAACTTGGTTTTTTGAGACTTTAAAGACTTTGTGGTAAGCTTGTTCAATCAAAGTTTCATGTCCCTTAAAAAATATCTCAAGTCAAGTTATTTCTTTTGGAAGAGAAGATTTTGACCCGTTTGATCATCCAAATATGTATTTTATTTTTATTTTTCATTTGTTTGGTCTTTATACCATTTTTCAGACCTACTTGGTTTTGGCGATTTTTGTTTCTCTTAAGAAAAAGCTCATAGATGGAGGCATGTAAATCATTCAGACACAAACAGTAGTAAGTTGTTTTATTTTCTGATTTGGAATCAGGTATCAGCACATCCAAGACCTCATTCCTTTCTTCAAGTGTAAGTTAGGAGAGTTTGGGTCGGCATTGGAAAGCCTCTTTCCCCCAGTAAACCCCCCCGCCTCCCGCTTCACTCCGGCCATTTTCCTCCTCTTCCTCCGGATATTTGAGACGGCGACAGCACCAAGGCTGACGGTCAGCCAGCTGGAGCAGCTCTGCTTCTCTGAGGCATCCTGGGAACCGATTAAAGGTCAGAAAAGGATTGTTTGTTTTGAATAAAATGTGAAGAGGAATGGTTTTAACACGTCTCCTGTGTGTAGATGCTGTGCCACTGAAGAGGTCTGAGCTGGTGAAGTTTGCTCTCAAAGCCCAGAGATGCTCCTTGTCGGTCTACTCAGATGTAAGTCTGCAGCTCCTATTTCTGATGAAATGTTTCATGAATATCTGGCGTATCGCTATGCTAAAAGAAAACACTCTCCAGTTGTCGTGGTTCACGAGACAGAAAAACACAAGTTAATTATATCTTCAAGTGTAAAAACTTTAATTTAAACTATGATTAAAAGGAATAGAGAAGCTGTGTGGGGGGGGGAAACAAAGTTTACCATTTTCCTAATAGTTAGAACGACCTTTACCATCACTAACTCTTGTTTGATTTTATCTGAATAAAATTTGATTGAATTTTAGCCCAAATTTCTTTAAAAAAAAAAAACATTTCTTTATTTCATTGAGATTAGCATGCACTGATTTTTAAATGACCTTTTTTTTAAGCTTATTGTCTTCTTGACTCTAGAACTCTAGAGTTCAGGTTAACTGTAACTAAGGCCTGTAGCGTCCAGCTGGAGTTCCCAGGTCTTCAGCTCTTCTGCACCTTGTGGTGCTTTTTCTGGAAAGGTCTCTCCTGGAAAGGCTGACTGAAATGTTTTATGCTTGTAAAAATACTCAACTGTTGTAAAGTGGCCTGATGGGGGCGCCACATGGCTCAGTGACAAAGCCGTTTTTCTCGTTTGATTCCCAGCTCCGGCCGCTTTCTGCATGTCTTTCTCTTCACTGTCTGCCACTAGAGGCAACAAAACCTTAAAAATGGGGGAAGAAAAAAAAAACTGTTCTGAGGACAAAGCTTAGAAGAATACCTATAAAAACAAAACAAGAACCAAAAATGTTTTTGGACAATGAGATCAGAAAACATGAACCTACTTTCCTGGAGTCATCCAGAGTCTCAAACACCTTAACCAAACAACCAGGACTGAAAACATTAGTGTACTGCAGATTTTCTGTAAACTTGTTTTATAAGTTCCTTTTTGTCATTTAACTTTTCTTCATCATTGAATTTGTAGTAAATATTTCTTTTTATATGATGACTCTTTCTCTTATTATTATTTTTTCTGTATTGTAGCCTTCTCCTGCTCTGCATCAGTTCCTTTATTGTAGTGAAAAGCAGCTTGACCTTGTGTTGACCTAAGTAATGTCCCAGGGCATTACTTAGTGTTTCACATACAGATTTTCCAACTTTGCTTTATTTTTTTGTGGAAAGAAATGACTAACCCTAATATGTCTTGTATTTATATCCTATAAACTGTGGCAAGGCTGCGTGTTGGACAGTTTGACTGATTTGTGTCCGATTCTCTCCTGCAGCCTGAGTGTTGGGCCAGTTTACTGAAAGTGGTCTGCTCTCCTCATGGCTCTCCGACTGCCCTGCCCATACCCAGCCAACAGTTTCTATACGTATGTTCTTCAGTTTTAATAATTGCTCCTGAGACTCGAGATCTGCTATCGATTAATGCTAATTGTCTGAAGTTTATCCGTCTTATTCCTGATGGTCCAGGAGTCGCGGGATGCCGTCATAGACCAGCTCAACCAGCAGGGTTACAACATACAGATTTCCCGCTGCTTTCTCAGGGTAAGTTTGCAAAGATATCCGTATTAAATATGTGACTCATTCATACTGCTGTGGTAACGGGTCGTGTGCTTTTGTCCACAGACATACCCAGATCAGGCCTTGTTGCTGTTGGTAACAGGAGCCTTGGGTGTCAGAATCCTTCAGGGTTCTTTTAGTCCAGCTCTGCCTGTTCTCAATGCTTATAAGGTAATATCTCCCCATATGAAAGCAACGTGCGCTTGTTGCTGTTGACGGTGTGACTGGCCTCCGGTCGGCACTAGCAGCTGAACACAGACAACAGGAAGCCTATGATAACCAGAGCTTATTGTTGCTTTAGATTAGGTTTTGTAGGAAGCTGATGATTTGATTAGCATTTTTATGCTAAACTTTTAGGATGATTCACACTGACCTGTTTTTATTTTTATTTATTTTTGATTGCAGCTGTTTAATATAAAAGCTACATTTTAAAATATCCATTTGACAAACATTATATAATTAATTTTGGGGCAAATGCAGAAAATACATTTAAGATAATATTCCTATGTGACTTATAAGTCTGAACTATTATTAAAACTTGATGTAAGAAAACATTGTATTTATTTTTTAAACTGAAGCGTGTTAACTAACCATTTTGGTTTTTGGGTTTGATTCCGTGTTGCAGGACAACCTGTGGGCCTTTCAGTGGCTGTGTGACGGCATGACGTCCAGTCAAGACCGTCTCCACTCCTTCCTGAAGGAGATTACACAGAAGCCGTCAAACACACCAGGTATGAGGACATGTTGTCATGGCGATGAGCCAGAGCTCTGTCCTGGGCCTCAAGTCAAATATGTTTACAGCTGGCTGCAGTGCAGTCCATGTTGGCTAATTATTGAAGTACCACAGATTCAGAAAACATTTTCAATAAAATCATGTTCAGATACAAATATTGAAATTTAGAGTTTTTGTTTGTTTTTCCCTTTAGCCCGACAACTCAGACTGAATATATAATCTATAATCTGCATTGGTAATAAAAAAATCATTAGTTGTGTTGAGCGATTTTATTTATTTTTTTCTTTCCTTCTGAAGCAAAATACATATGTCATTGTTTGATAGGCATGTTTTTCTATTGTTTTCTATCATTTGAAATGGTCGTTGTAGTTATCATTTATTACTGTCATCAGATTCATTCTGACTTTTATGGTTGGGTTTATCCTTTTTGGGGGGTTTTTGTGGTGGAATACCCCTTAAAACTTTGACTTTGCCTGTGTCATCCCGATGATCCAGTCTGATTCAAATATAGTTTTCGTTATTGTAATGGATATCATAAACCTTCAGCTCAACATGGAGGTTATCAATGTTCTTATCAGTGATGAACAGAGCTCAACAGCAGAGACCTGCCTGGAGCTGGAGGCCAGCGGCCCAGATCCTGGTCCTGACCGCTCAGTCTGTGTGGTGTGTGCTCATGGTGCACATGTGAGTGGACACAGCTGTTTGTGTGCTGGAGCATATTGTTGACGGATTCAGTTCCTAAGAAGGAATTTCCCTTTTCAAATTCTGAGCATGTTTTCACAGTGAAATTTCAAAGTGAAATTTTTGTTTGGAAGAAAAATACTGTATGTGTTTTTGAGCTGTACAGTTTATAAAAAGGCAAAAAGAAGTGAACCAGCTTCTGTTGCAGCCTGCTTGTGTTCTTTTCCCCAATAATCTCTTCTCTTTGTCTTTTAACTCTGCAGGAAATCAGCTGGTCGTTGATTTCAAGTAAAGTTTCCTTCAGAGGTTCAGCTCTGAAGCTCTAAAGTCTCACCTGGATGATCTGCCTGCTGAGGACACTTCTTCCGAAAAGGACTGTTTTTTTTTCTTCTTCTTCTTTTTTTATCTCAATGTGAAGCCATGTGGGACTTGTGTTGTATTTCTTGCTTACTTTAAGTACCATGACAGTAACGCTGAGCAACAGTAAGATTCTGCTGTCATGTGCTTTACATTTGAACCTCTTTCTGCGGCGCAGTGGATGGTAGGAATGTGCATCAGTTGACACACAGAGGGAGAGAACTCTTTACTCTTTCACCATTTATTAAGCTAAACAATTCCCTCAATTCTCTTAATGTAATTTAATGAAACTGGTTTTTGATGTGCTGTACAATAACACTGGTTTTAGACCATAACATATGTTGCTTTATACAGTTTGAAAATCAGTCAACTATTTAAAAAACAATTTAGACAAAGCTTAAAAGATAACTTTAAAAATTAACTTTAGAACAGACTAATACTGAAATTAAAAGTTCCTATGCAGCAAAAAGATCAGTTCAGATGGAAAAATAATTTCCATACTTTATTTTCTGTCTCATTAATGTATTCATCCATTTGACTGTTTGTTTTTTCTACTTTCATATTTAAAACCTTGTTCCATGTTGTACAGTAGTATTGAATCTACTTTAAAGATCAACCAAATATTTGCCGAGTGCAGCTAAAGTGGACATGAATTCTGTTTCTGTTCCTGTATAATGATTTTCTTTCATGTTCATAAGGATTCGTACTGCCATCAGTGTTAATGATTTCTGAGATAATCTGGTTTAATAAATGACTCCAGTGTTTGGCCTTTTTTTTTCTCTGACTTTATTTTCAAAGTAATCATCCACAATAGAATATATCACATTTATTACATATACAAATAAAATATGTTCAAGTAATTTTGCATTCTTTAGCTGCGGTTTGATTTTTAAGGCCAAAGTAATGTTAATATATTAATAGGTTAAAACTTTTACAGTCAAAATTTGGCTAATTCTTCAAAGTGGAAAATTTTCAGTCATTGTTAGAAAAAGTTTATTTTATGCATTAAAGTTAGGAAGCACAACACTTATGCGGATGCAAGTTGCTGACAGTCAGTGCTAAAAAAATGTCTTAAAAATAAACCCTCAGTTTTAGGATTCCCTATGCTCTGGATTTGATTAAATAAATCTGGAAAATGTTACAGATTTGAGGTTTTCTCTGATTCACTTTTACATTGCCTATAGTCATGACATTTATACTTAGGGGTGCATAGTTTGACTAGATTAAATGATCAAAATGACAAAAAGATTTTTGTTCTGAAAAAAAGGAAATTAGTCAAAAACAAGCAGAAGTCACAGTGCCAGACTAACTGAAACCATACGGTGTACAGGTTATCTTTGCATTGGCTTATTTATTGATATGTATGAATTTATGATGGAGGTATAATTTAATTTTGATGGACTGGCGACCTGTTCAGGGTAGAGGTCTGCACCAGCTCCTTCATGTCCACCTCCAGGTCAAGCTGATGGGTGGAGACAGTTAACATTCATTTTCGTTTGAGTCTTAAATGTGCTCATATTTATATTAATTTGAACAATCCTTTGTGCACATACAGCAGCTGCTAATTACAACTAAGGCATTGTATGGACTCGGAGGGCAGGTACCAAAATAAAAGCATCCTGTGAATCTGCTCTGCTCCTCAGTCTGTTTATGTCGGATATGTGTTCCTGTGAAGCTGCACTGAGCTGTAGGAAAACCTGAAAGGCGGCGGTCCGTGTCTGGTGTGCCGCTGTGTGATCAGGTCAGTCAGAAAGTGCATCACTTGAAAATCATTTTCACTGCAGCAGAGTTGTGGTGCTTGCTGCGAGTCCTTTTCCTCGGCGATGGCTCTGTAACGCTGGGAAGCAGCGGTGAAGGTCTGCAGCAGCACCCGGTTGGCCAGCGCAGTCAGGCAGCTCTCCAGGTGCAGCAGGTAGGTCAGGCCGCGGCTGATGCCGGTGTGAGGGCTGGCTAGGAAGCCGGCCAGGGATCCGGCGTATGAAGGACAGCGCAGCGTCTTCTGATCCAGGTCCAGCACTGCGATGTAACGACTCAAGTGAGTCAGAGACTGCAGGATGGAAGAGGATGCACTGGAAGATGATCTGGAGAAGAAAACCAAGCAGGATCTTATGACATATAAAGGTATGAAGTTCTTGCAGATGAAACTTTGCCTCTGAATTGACTCACCTATTTAAATGTTTTCTCCGGTGCAACAATAGTTACTGACCTCCTTATATGCACACACATACAAAAGTTTCATGCAGTTTAAAAGCTGCTATTTGTCTAAGAAAGGTCAGCTTTATCTGGTCATGAATACCTGAATTAACAAATTTGTGTGGAAGGACTTAAGAAGGATTACAAAATCTTCTAAATGCATTGATTGGTACTAGAGGTGCACCAATTTATGAGCGCCAGTTTCCTTAATTTTGGGAGATCGGTGATCGGCCGATTCTTCCATGAGAAGTTGATCTTATTCTCTGATCTTATCTGTTTCAACAAAGGTCTAAAAATCAGCTGCTGTCTTCTTCTGCTCTCCTGTTAGAGGTTTGACTGTTAGATCGGCCACCAGCTCATGTCTGCACGTCATCCTCACTACTGGCAACTTTCTTGCTATATTTAACAACATTTCAGACAAAATAAATTGCTACTGTTTTGTCGACGTGTCAAGCTTTATAAAGATTGATAATTGGCCAGAAAACTGCAATCGGTGCAGCCTTAGTTTATATCAAAAACTTCTGGGACAGGACACATATTGTCTCCTGACAATATGTGTTACTGTGACAGGCAGCACCAAACCACAAGAGGCAGGAGGAATTAATAATGTCAACAAACCAATGCAGAGATATGGTCGAGTCACATAACAGTCACCTGTGTATTCCTATGAGCCTCCAGGTGAGCAGGTCGGTCAGCTGGAGGGGCGTGGCCAAACATGACATCACAGCGCTCCCATCAGCACCAGGTGCTGGCAGGAAGAGCCTCAAGCCGTCCACCAGCTTCCTCACCAGCTGCTCGTCTCCTCCGATGACAACCAGTGGCCGGCCAATCAGCAAACAGAAGATGGCATGCTGGGAGAAGGAGAGCTGCTTGATGAACCTGAGGGCTCGCAGGCCAGCCCTTCTCCTCTTCCTTTTCTTGTCCACACATGTGCTGGTGAGGTTGGCTGTGGTGGGAGACGGTGGCTCTGAGCTGCTGGTGAAGCTGGTGCAGTCAGAGAACTCGTCCACGCTGAGCAGCCTCACAGGAGCGCAGGGCAGCGTGCGCAGAGCTCCCTCCGCCACGACGCTTTTAGGAGCCATTTTTACATGGAGGTCAAACACCGGCCTCAACTTCTTCTGCCTCGACTCCACTGCGTCTCCAGCTGTGTGGAAACAGATTCATCACATGATTACAGCAAAGAAAACCGGTAAGCTTTTTAGTACAGACCGGACTCAGGAGTTGGAGGGCTGATGCCAGCAGAACCACGCACTCCACAGTTTATGTCAGGTACAGGAGCTGGGAGGTAAAATCATCAAAAACCTTTTGAAAGATCTTGAAGTCCAAAAATCTCTTAAAAGATTACAGGAAGACCTGACTGCCTGGGATAAAATAGTCATATATGTTGTTAAATGTACAGTAAATGTGTTACCTTGTAGCAGTTTATTCATCTTGTCTTTATGGACTTCGTTACTCTTCTCTGTGAGTGAATTGTCTTTCTCTGGAACATTGAACATTATTTCCTCTAAAAGTTCTTTTCTTCCAGCAGATTCAGCTCTTTCCTTCCCGGCAGTAGCAGTGTTCTTCATCCTCTCCTCCTTGAGGACTTCATCAGTCTTACAGCCAGCCTCTGACTCTTCCTCTTCCTCAAATCCATTGGTCAGAGTGTGATGCTCTGCCTCTTCCTCTGTGATGGCAGACAGGTCGTCAGGGACGATGGACTCAGTCGTGCTGAGAACCTCGATGCTGTCCTCACTGTTGGCACGCCTGGCGGAGGCTCGCAGGCGCCGAATGCCTGCGTCTCCTGCTGCATGCTGGAGAATCACGTCTGTCGTCCCGACACGGGTTTCTGTGGAGAACACAAACTACTGAACCGACTGTTTTCAATCAGATCATTGCTGCAATAAAACACAGAGATCTAAATGGATCATTTTGGAAGTTTAATTACTTGATAAATTGCTAAAAGGCATAGTTTGAATTATTTTCAGATGTGCTTCTGTACCACTCTGCTGAGAAAACAAGGCACAGATCATTAACTGTACAATAGAAACGAGATGGAAACAACACAATAAACTGTTATCTACTTGATCTATGGAAAAGTCTAAATGTCCCATTTAAAAATCCATCCATCCATCCATCCATCCATCCATCCATCCATCCATCCATCCATCCATCCATCCATCCATCCATCACACTTATCCCTAGGGGGATCCTAAGGGTGCTGGTGCGGTCAACAGGGGGTCACCCTGGACAGGTCACCAGTCCATCACAGGGCAACACAGGGACAGATAGAACGAACAATCACACAAACACACACCTACGGATAAATCAGAGAGACCAGTCAACCTGACAGTCATGTCTTTGAACTGTGGGAGGAAGCCGGAGTACCTGGAGAGAATTAACACAGGCACAGGAAGAACATGTGGACTCCATGCAGAAAGACCCCGCGCCGGGAATCGACTCCATTTAGCACTACAGGCTGGATAGTTTCAGAAAACCTGCCTAGAGTCAGAGACTGATGCTGCTTCATATCAGACTGACTCGTCTCTGAAATATGATTTTTGACTAAACAGTTTATCATGTAAAATGCTTGATGACAGCCCAGAAAATTAGAACATCTATTCTTGATTGATAAAAGTCACAATCAATCATGCAGATATTAAAGATACCATCAGGTGGCGTATCATTTCCACTGACATGTAATGCAGATGAGGTATTAAGTATAGACTTCATCACCCAGGATTTTAAAATCCAGTTTTTGAAAAGCAACATTGAAGAATGTTAAATGTTATAACACAATGCTAAACAGCTAATTGTGTCTTGTGTACATTTGGATTGATGACATCACAAGAGGCATGGGACTTGAGATTCTGTCAAACAAACAGCTTCTGAAACATTGTGACAGTCTGAAGCGTCACAATCAGGAATTATTGACTTAAAACAAGCACATATTTATTGCTGAAAATATGTTAAGTTACTTTTATCATATCCCAAGTGTGCTAAGATATTTGCACTAGAAATTAGACTAAAACTACTTGGTAAGGTTCTATGTTTTAGCAGTGTAGCTGCTGAAATGAAAATACTCATTAAAGTTTCTCCAAAAGGCCAGGAGAAAATCTTTTGTACCGTTTAGAGACGCAGGTTTTTGTTTTCCTTCCACCATCACTCTAATAACGTACCTCTGCTGTCGGATACAATGGCCCATTGACTTCGGTACGACTTCTCCGTCCCGAGAACCTCAATGCTGTCGCTGCTGCTCACGCTGCCCATCATGTCTGTGGACGTGCTGGGGTCAGGGGTCACTCTCCCACCTCCCACTCCCTCCATCTTTATCTGTATTTCTTCCACACAGGAGAATAACTCCACACTATGCTTTTCTGACTGTCTTTCCACAGCTCCCACAGTGTTCCCCATGACCCTCTCTGCTTCATCCTCCTCCTCTTCCTCCTCAGCATCCACAGGGCAGCACAGCTCAAACAGGAAGTTTGTAAGTTTCAGCTTCCTGGACAGTAGCTGTGAGACACGATCAGTTCGCAGGACGCTCCTGTCACCACGCAGACGCCGCTCCGTGTCTGCCAGCTGGTTTTTCACCAGGGACAGGAAGTAGAAGTTGCAGAGCTCCTCCAGTGGCTTCAGAAGCGACTCAGACCTGCAGGAGGCAGTGGAGGGAAGGCAGGGAGAGGACGGCTCAGACTGCAGGTCGGCCGTGTCATAGGGCAGGAAGTCAGGCTGCTGGAGCTTCCTGTTTGGGTAGGATGTGACCTGGCGAAGGAGCTCTCTGTGGTTCAGGATCAGATGCTCTAAAGCTTCAAGCTCATCAGCTCTGCCTCCTGCTCCTGTGGAGGCGTGTGTGTCCTGCAGCAGGGCCCTCCGTCTGTACCTGCAGCGGTCAGAGGGATTCTTCAGTCAACTCACAATTCCTCACTATTCAGAATTTTATCTCACACTTTGTTCTGAGAAATCAGATAAGCAGGTTTTCTGCACATTTGCTACACCTTCAACTCCATACGTCTTAGTTTTTTTTATCTCTCAAAAAGAACAGAATAAAATCAGAAAACATTAATGTATTTTCCATATCCAGGCTGCAAAAACATCAGAATGAGAGATTTAACCCTGAATGCTTTTTCTGAGACAGATCTAGCAAATATGAAAATATATATCTGAATATTTAGTGTTCAACAACTAATTAGACAGAAAACTTTTTAATTTGTACTTTTATCTTCTTCTTCCTGCTTCCTTTAAGTGTAACAACAGGATCATCTCACTCTGTTCCTTCTACTACACACATTTATCCTCCGTTGTGGACTTTTTTTCTCTTTTCCATCATATTTTCTGTCCTCCCTCTGCACATGCTCAGAATCTGATCAAATCTTGCTCAACCTGAGCTAACTAAACCTTTTTAACTCCTGACCTTGTATTGTGGCACCATTTACAACCAAAACACTGCAGTCTGACTCCTCAACCTGAAACCTGCAGGAATCCTTCATGTCTTGCTTCTCATTCATCCACATAATCTGTCTTCTTTCTATTGGCACTGCTAATTTGAAATGTGTCAACACAAACCGTTATAAAGAATTACTGCCACATAAATAAATTTATTTGAATCAATTGAACTAATTCGACAAAAACACTTTACATCTTTATCAGGCTGAACTGTGCCTGGAACCGTTTTGGGGTTGTTAGAAAATATGAACAATTACTCTTAGCTCCAAGATTTCTACAGATATTCCCATTCAAAATTCCAGATTTGTCCAGCATTTTGATAACATTCCAGACATTTGAGGACAAAACATTTAGTTGTTATAATCAGTGTATTATCAGACCGTAAACAGAGATATCTTTAAAGCTTCTGATGTGATACATTTATTTTGTTTGTAAAAAGAACACAGGTCTGGTTTAAGTAAAAGTAGGGAAATGATCTGGTTAGATTTTTTAGTGAGTGGAAGTTTTCTGTAACTAAACAAAAAAAAAATAAAAAAACATGATCTATTAGTTAAAAAGAGTTGAAAATTGTGTAATGAAGGATGCCATCCAAATACAAAACATCGAAATAACATTTTCTTTTTTTGTTAACAGAAGCAAAAAGGATCTGTTGAAAATTTAACACATTTTTCAATTTCATCCCGTTGTGGAAAAGACTCACAACAGGGCTCCGAGATTTTCACACGTTTCAAGGCCCTGATTTTCTCTGGTGAACAGACAGACAGTTCTGCTGTACCTTAACCCTCACAGACATTAATATGCTGCAGAACATTTGAAAAAAATGGCAAATTTACCAACATAATGACAGCCAATTCTGATTGGCTGTCATTATGTGTGGAATAGAAGGATGTGGTTGTAGGAATGTTGCATTCTTTGTTTGACGGTAAACCACTTAATGAGGAAATTGGAATATTATTTAATAATTAAAAATAATTCCTCTTTTCATCATTGACTAAGATGAATTTTACTACTAACAGCAAAGTCTGTTTTTGAAAGTCTTCTTTATGCAATTTGTTCCAGTCAGCTTCCAGACTAATTTATTCAAAATGAATTGGTAACGTCCTGGTTTAATGCAACAATCCCAAAAAGCTGAAACAGCTGGTTCTTTAATTACTACAAACAAACAAAGAGGAACTTACTCGAGCTCCTGCAGCTTTCTCTGCAATTCAGAGGAGAACGCTTGTCTGTTTCCAGTCTTCAAGCTGTCAGAGGCCTGAGAAAAACACTCGGACAGCTCAGAGAAGTTCTCCATCAGCTTTCTCTGGTCCGAACACACGTAGGCCATGCAGAAAGGTCGCACCATCCCCCGAGCCTCCAGGTCATACAGGGTCAGGTGATGAACATACGCAAACGAGTCGTCTGCTGAGTCTCCCAGGATTACCCTGGAGTCCTCGCTGAAATTGAGGCGGGGTCCAGACAGAGCAGGGGAGGTGTGACCCGGGCCGGACGCCTGGTAGTCCACAGACATAATGCGGACGGAGAAGTGGTTGAGGTCAAACGAGCCGATGATCTTCGGATTATTTGGTATTGTTAAGACAGGCTTTGGACCAACCTGGAAGACAGAAGAGGAGGATGTATCCAATTTATCACTGAGAGCAACAGATATCTAGATTCTTTTCTGAAAAAAGTGACTTGGTCTGCTTTTCCATTTACGTCACAACCAACACCACCTGTCTGGATGGTAAGTTTTAAAGATTTAATGACCTGCTGCATTCTGCATGAACAAACAGGCTCAAACTGTTTTTTGTTTTACCTTTTACCCTAAACCTGTACTGATTCTTAACTATAAGCTCCACTGCTGTTGAGTAACAGAAGGATTTTGTTTCTTTTCTGATTTTCACTATAGCCATATGGCGATTCTATATCTAACATTATAATGTACTGTTAAATTATGTTGATGATGAGGTTCAGCTAAAAGCACAAAAAAGTTAATAAAGTTTGGTATTGAGTGAAGAAAAGAACTCGTGTGAGTTTGTGTTTGTGACTGGTGTTTTGTTTTAATGAAGAATCGTTTGAGGAACAGTTCTCTTTTAAAAAGGAGAAATACTTCCTGAAAAAGTGAAGTCCAATCCACAGCAAATAACTGTACAGTAAACTGTTTTACATGACATTTTATTGATATCATACAACAGCAACGATGATGCGCTTTTTTATTTCATTCATTTGTGAGATCATACTGCAAACAACCAGGAAACATACATCATTTCATGTTATTACATTTATCCATTCCATAAATCTACCCCACACACTGACATACAATTGCATGTCAGTGCAAGTTGTATTTGACTTATATTCTGTTTTTTTCACAGAACATAAGTCAAATACAAAACACAATAAGTCAAATGTGGTACAATGCAACACTTTTGACTAGTTTTGATTTTACAGATCTGTGGTTTCCAGCTAAATTTATCATCCAACATGGCACCTAAAAATCTGAACTCAGGGACTCGTCCTAAAACAACACTGTCAATGGTTATTTTGATTGCATTATTTTCTTGTTTGTTGAGGTTTCTAAAATCTCATGAATTTCATGATAATTTATTGTTTTTGAACCAATGTTTTAGTTTTTTTCATTTCTGCAGAGACCGCCTCTGAGAGTTGTTGGATGTTTTCTCCAGCACAGACAATACTAAGTATCACCTTCAAATATAAGATATTTTAGCAGGTTTGATACTTTGAGTGTGTCATTTATATACAAATAAGTAATTTGTGACTCAACACTGGCCCCTGCAGGAACCCACAAGTTATGATGTTTAATAAATCTGATTCTGATTACTTCTATAAACTGTTTCCTTTGTCCAATGTATCTTCTACGGTAGTTTAATTCTACCCCACTAATTCTAAACCTTTTTTAGTAAAACGTCATGATTGATGGTGTCAAAAAGTTTCTTGAGATCAAGAAATAAACCAATTGCAAATTTCCTTTATGCATACTGTCTATGATTTCTTCTGTTAACTGCATCAATGCCACTGATGTTGGTTTCTCTGAAGCCACAGTCAGTCAGTTTACTTTTTTATCACATAGATAACTTTTTTACTAAACACTTATTATAGTATTTTAGGGACATATGTCTATTGTATAATTATTAAAAAATATTGACAGATTTAAACAAAGCAATGACTTTTGCGATTTTCATAGTATTTGGAAATGCTCCAATTATGAATGAGTCATGTTAATTCCATTCTGGTCCATTGATTTTTTATTCTTATATTGATAAATTATTTCAATAATTTATTTTTTTATCTATATGATTCAAGTACATCATCCTCCACCATTACAAAATATTCATCCAGGGTTTTGTCAAAAATAATTTAATTATTAAGGGCGAGTAGTATTGGAAGAATTCTTTCTTATGAAAGACATATTCCCTAATGTTTTACGAAGCCTAAAGAAGGTTAATAATCCTTCTTACATTTTCTCATAATAGTTAATTTATTTTTATGGGTTTTATGTTTTTACTCAGCTTCAAAAGTTCTATATTTTATAAATTCTTTATGTAGATTATTCTTTTTCTTACATGCATTTTGTAATCCTTTACTAACCCACGGTTTGTCTTTGTGTTTTTGCCTATAATTAAAAAGGACAGTTGGACAGTTTTTATTGTGCAGTGATTGAAATATTTTTGAGAAATAGCTCGAAAGCTTTATCAATATTGTGCTTTACAATCACAAAACTTTACAGTTCTGTGTTTCCGAATAACACAACGGATTTAGACAGTGTTGATTTAGAACCCAATCACATTTTTAGATGTCATGTTGAATGACACATTTATCTGGAAACCACAGATCTGATGTTATTCTTTAGTATATGATGTTTGTGCCCTAAATGTACTTTCTGCAGATCCCTTCACGAATCACAAACACTGACAGATGAACACATTTATAAGAATTTACTTTCCATATAATTAGTAAATATATTGTCAACCAGAGTTTAATTGAATTTATTTCTTTATTTCATTAATATACTTATTAACTTATTAATCTTTTTTTTCATTTATTCTACATAACCACTCGTTTATTTTATGATTTAATTATCCATTCATTCAATCACTTTCTTGTTTATTCTCTGTATCATTTGCTTATGTATTAATTTTATTCCCTATTTATTTACTTATTCATTCTCTCGTTCACTTATTTCTTGATTTAATCAGTCATTTTTGCATTTCCCTTTTCATTCATTTATTTCGCTATTTGTTGGTTTTTGTTTATTTACTTAAAAAGTTAATATAGAATGACTGACTGACTCCAATCAGCCTGAAATAAAGCGCTCACCTGCTCTGAGAATTCAGCCACCAGTATAAAGTCCCGGTGAAACTGGGCTGCTGTGCTCCAGGGGTTGTGAGGCGGTAAAAGGCGGACAGAGAACTCCTCAGGCAGAGTGTGAACCCCCGGTTCCTCTCCTTCCTCCTCAAACCCCCCGCTGCCGGTGAAGGGCAGCAGGTCCGGTGAGCCAATCATCTTCAGTCGGTGACGGCTCAGCCCATGGAGGATCCCACCGTTGCCTTTCACCTTGAAGAAGCAGCAGTAACGTTTGGGTCAGCCACCGCCATGCCGCCTCAGCCTGGCTCTCTGTCAGTCAGTCAGCTGTTTCTGTTGGACAACATAATAACAGCCGGAGAGTAACAAACAAGCTGCACAGTTATTTTCGGCCATGGTACGACATGGATATGCCAGAAGCTGAAGCAAACGGAAACTCCGACTTATCAACTTATGAGCTGCGGTCTTTGACACGCTAAAAAAAACTTTACAGTGTGAAAATCATGCTGAAGTTAGCGTCTGAATTATAGCTTCAGCATCGGTTCTTCTGAAGGCCTTTCAAATAAAGGGCTTTTGAAGGCCTCCAGGCTAAAATAAAAACGTTAAACAGTTTGAGATTTGAGTGACAGAACCAAAAAGTTAGACCGTGCAAATAATATAATATAAAATATAATATGGCTGTGCAGTGGCGTAGTTGACAGTATTCTTGCCTTGTAGCAAGAAGGTCTTGAGTTCAAATCCCTACCAGGGCAGGTTCTTTCTGCATGGAGTCTACATGTTCTCCCTGTGCATGCGTAGGTTCTCTCCAGGTACTCCGGACCCCCAACCCCTGCAGTCCACAAACATGACTGTCAGTTGATTGGTCTTTCTAAAATTTCCTTAGATGTGTGTGCATGTATATTATTGTTGTTTTTATTATTATTAGGCCCAAGCAGCAAAAGCGCTGTGAAGACATAATGTAATAGTGTTTATTATTATTATTATTATTATTATTATTATTATTATTATTATTATTATTATTATTATTATTATTATTATTATTGATCTTTTCATGTCTGAGTCCTCTCTGGATACTCCAAACATGTTTGGTCAACTGGCCACTCTAAATTCCCTTGTGGTGTGAGTGCAGGGTGTATATATGTTTGGTGTGTTGCCATGTAATACAATGGCAAACTCAATACCTTTGTGGTCTACTGTACAGTCTTTGCAAGTATGATCATCTTCTGCATGCATTTGACACTGAACATTGTTGAAATTTTGTGGTGAGTCACTAATAACATAATGACAATGGTCCCAAGATAGATCCTTGTGGAACCATGTGATAGTTTTGAAAAGTTTTCTTGTAGTATGAACTTTAACACACTGCTCTTGCTTTTTCAAATATGAACTAAACCAATAAGAGCTTGTTGTGAAATAATTCACTTTTTAAAGTTTATTTAAAACAACGTTGTGACTAAAAGTTTTGTTCATTCCAGGTTTTATACATTTAAGCGTTGACATCTGAAAAGGGTGATTCTTACCTTTTTCAACCTTACGTATTGAACATCAATGGAGTAAATGTTTAGGGGAAAAAATATGTAATAGTTCTTCACTAAAGCGGAAGCTTAAATCAAATACCAACTTCAGTGTCGTAGATTAGCTAGTTCCCTGTGGCTGCAGTCATGAGGCTTCCTACACAAACTTCGTCCCGGGATTTCTGTTCCTCTTTCGCTTCTGTTTCGAGGTAGCAAGCTTTCACACCCAAAGGAATGAAAACATGTGATGGACTGGCCTTGCGTCAAGTCGCATAAGTGAAAAAAAGAAATGTTTCCGCTTTTTCACTTTCAAAGCAAACAAGCCTCCTTAAAAAGAAAAAAGAAAACAGTCTGGAAACATAGCTTAGAGATTTTATAACTGCTCTGTTTACGGCACATTATGAAAACACATTAACAGCGGTGTTCATTTCATGTTTTCACCTTCTTTTCAACTCCGTTCTAAGTCAGTTATGATTAAACTGATATCAATCATGTACAATCATTAGGAGTAATATGTAGCAGCCAAATAAGTTGAAAAAATGTTTTCAAGCTAAGAAAAATAACGTTCAACCTGCACTAAAGAATATGCGGATTCATTTAAATAAAAATACAAAATATTACATTTTACAGAGAGCCTGCAAAACGGAGTAAAGAAAACGACATATATATTTTTTCATTGATAAATAATCTTCCCATTACTTTGTGTAGTAGAGCCTGCAGCCACAGTCTGAGTTCACATTCAAATTTATGGACATGTTTATTGCACAAATAACATCCTGATGACAGTCACATGTTAGGCTGCTATACTACTGCTTTCTTTAAAAGAACAGGTCCTTCCTGTTCTGCATCGTGATTGGTTGTTGTTAACTGATCCAACTCTTTGAAAGCCTCCCTTCCTTGAGCTGTGGAACCTCTTACATCTTTGTTCATTATTGTCTTGCTCATAAACTAAGGCTGTCACTAAGCAACAGCTTAGTTATTACCCATTTCATTTTTTGTATGATTCTGAGGCTATAAACAGAAGTTAATATTCAACCACCTTTATTGGTACATCGGTTTATACAAATATGTGTGAAAGACCTTTCTATTTCTCTGAAGTGTAAATATGACTTAGCTCCTATTTACCTTAGGCTGAATGATGACTGAAGTTTATCTTTGCACAGTGAGGAGGATGTTAAAGGCTTAAAACATCACAAAATCTACCTGCTGGAGAACTTCAATGTTCCCAAGTCCATCATACACCATAGATGCCATCTACTTACTGTTTTTTGGGAGAGACAAGAGAGAAAAAAAACTTTTTTCTCGCTGTAGTTCCTCTCATCATGTCACCACTTGTGTCTTCTGGTTCTTATTCTAGACATTTATACTTCTTAAACAAACCACTTATAACACTAAGTTTATGAAGCTCTGCATACATTACATCCTCATTTAAGTTTCCCTCTATGCTTTACCTTAATGTCAGATGTATGGCTCCTCCTCCTGGCTCAGTTGGTAATCTTAACAGCAGAAATTCAGTTATGGCTTAAATTAAGTGGAAGTTTTTTTTTTTAAATGGGTTTATGACAGAACTATGATTAGAATTGTTTCATTTCTAGATATTAAAATTTCAAATCATAATTTTTAACTGGTGTAAAAGTATTAACTTACTGTAAATAGATACTTTAAGATCAGATAAAATCCATGAACCTGGTGAGAAATTCATAAGCTACAGGACTACTTGTCTTTAAATACTGCATAAACTTATAACAGTTTTTCATTCTAATGACAGTTGCAAGGCAAGGCAAGGCAAGGCAAG